>NW_022591922.1:0-4791 GCF_004348235.1 Phoca vitulina
CTACAGCGAATATCATTCTCAATGGGGAAAAACTGAGAGCTTTCCCCCTAAGGTCAGGAACGCGGCAGGGATGTCCACTCTCACCACTGCTATTCAACATAGTATTAGAAGTCCTAGCCACAGCAATCAGACACCAAAAAGAAATCAAAGGCATCCAAATCGGCAGAGAAGAAGTCAAACTCTCACTCTTTGCAGATGATATGATACCTTATGTGGAAAACCCAAAAGACTCCACCCCAAAACTGCTAGAACTCATACAGGAATTCAGTAAAGTGGCAGGATATAAAATGAATGCACAGAAGTCAGTGGCATTCCTATACACCAACAACAAGACAGAGGAAAGAGTAATTAAGGAGATGATCCCATTTACAATTGCATGCAAAACCATAAGATACCTAGGAATGAATCTAACCAAAGAGGCCAAGGATCTGTACTCAGAAAACTATAAAATACTCATGAAAGAAATTGAGGAAGACACAAAGAAATGCAAAATCGTTCCATGCTCATGGATTGGAAGAATAAATATTATGAAGATGTCAATGTTACCTAGAGCCATCTACACATTCAGTGCAATCCCCATCAAAATACCATCCACTTTTTTCAAAGAAATGGAACAAATAATCCTAAAGTTTGTATGGAACAAGAAAAGACCCCGAACAGCCAGACAAATGTTGAAAAACAAAAGCAAAGCTCGTGGCATCACAATTCCGGACTTCCAGCTCTATTACAAAGCTGTCATCAAGACAGTATGGTACTGGCACAAAAACAGACACATAGATCAATGGAACAGAATAGAGAGCCCAGAAATGGACCCTCAACTGTATGGTCAACTAATCTTTGACAAAGCAGGAAAGAATGTCCAATGGAACAAAGCCAGTCTCTTCAACAAATGGTGTTGGGAAAATTGGAAAGCCACATGCAGAAGAATGGAACTGGACCATTTCCTTATACCACACACAAAAATAGACTCCAAATGGTTGAAAGACCTCAATGTGAGACAGGAGTCCATCAACATCTTAAAGGAGAACACAGGCAGCAACCTCTTCGACCTCAGCCGCAGCAACTTCTTCCTAGAAACATCGCGAAAGGCAAGGGAAGCAAGGGCAAAAATGAACTATTAGGACTTCATCAAGATACAAAGCTTTTGCACAGCATAAGAAACAGTCAACAAAACCAAAAGAGAACCAACAGAATGGGAGAAGATATTTGCAAATGACATATCAGATAAAGGGCTAGTATCCAAAATCTATAAAGAACTTATCAAACTCAACACCCAAAGAACAAAGAATCCAATCAAGAAATGGGCAGAAGACATGAACAGACATGTTTCCAAAGAAGACATCCAAATGGCCAACAGACACATGAAAAAGTGCTCAACATCGCTCAGCATCAGGGAAATCCAAATCAAAACCTCAATGAGATACCACCTCACACCAGTCAGAATGACTAAAATTAACAAGTCAGGAAATGACAGATGTGGGTGGGGATACGGAGAAAGGGGAAACCTCCTACACTGTTGGTGGGAATGCAAGCTGGTGCAGCCACTCTGGAAAACAGTATGGAGGTTCCTCAAAAAGTTGAAAATAGAGCTACCATATGATCCAGCAATTGCACTACTGGGTATTTACCCCAAAGATACAAAAGTAGGGACCCGAAAGGCTACGTGCACCCCGATGTTTATAGCAGCAATGTCCACAATAGCGAAACTGTGGAAAGAGCCAAGATGTCCATCGACAGATGAATGGATAAAGAAGAAGTGGTATATATATATATACAATGGAATATTATGCAGCCATCAAAAGGAATGAGATCTTGCCATTTGCAACAATGTGGATGGAACTGGAGGGTATTATGCTGAGCGAAATAAGTCAAAGAGAGAAAGACATATATCATATGACCTCACTGATATGAGGAATTCTTAATCTCAGGAAACAAACTGAGGGTTGCTGGAGTGGGGGGTGTGGTGGGAGGGATGGGCTGTTTGGGTGATAGACACTAGGGAGGGTATGTGCTGTGGTAAGCGCTGTGAATTATGCAAGACTGTTTAATCTCAGATCTGTACCTCTGAAACAAATAATGCAATATATGTTAAGAAAAAAAAAAGAAGAAGATAGCAGGAGGGGAAGAATGAAGGGGGGAAATCGGAGGGGTAGACGAACCATGAGAGACGATGGACTCTGAAACCCAAACTGAGGGTTCTAGAGGGGAGGGGGGGAGGATGGTTTAGCCTGGTGATGGGTATTAAAGAGGGCACGTTTTGCATGGAGCACTGGGTGTCATGCACAAACAATGAATCATGGAACACTACAGCTAAAACTAATGATGTAATGTATGGGGATTAACATAACAATAAAAAAATTTTAAAAAAATGGAATAGTAGCTAAGGACTTGCTCTAGATCAAGGAAGCTTATTTATTTATTTATTTATTTATTTATTTATTTAAATGAGAACTCATGGTATTTTTGGATGCTGGTTAAGTATAGAGGCAATAATTAATAATGCAAGAGAAGGAGGGGGTGGGAAATAATTGAGGTAGCATAGGCAAAGGAAAATGGAATGCAGTAAATATGTAGAGGGGTTTGCCTTATTAGGCATATGGGCAGTTGATCTACTTTACCAGGAGGGAAAGCAGACCACAAATGCAGGTAGATTGACAGATTTGCTGTTTGGGGGAAGAAGAAGGCATTCCTTTCTCATTGCTTCTATTTTGTCAGTGAAATAAAAATCAGGGTCATTACGTGAAAATGACAAGAGAAGAGGGTATTAGAAGTTTCAGGAAAGAGGAAAAATTATGAAATGGCTGTCTGGCAGTATGAAAAATAAATTGACTAAGGGAATCATAGTTTCATGCTTGGTAGTGCTGTCTGGCAGAATGAAAAATAAATTGACTAAGGGAATCATAGTTTCATGCTTGGTAGTGCTGGAGCCTCATGTTGATTTGTGGGTGTAAATTTTTTTTTTTCCATCACCAATTGTCTTTATTATACACAACAACAAATATTTACGTATCTTTCCCTCAAGACAGCATTCCCTCTTTTCTTCCTTTCCTTGATTAGTAGTAGTTCTGCTTGGGCATAACTTTTTTTTTTTTTATGTTTTGTCTTCCCTTTTTTAAAAAATTTTTCATTGTTATGTTAATCACCATACATTACATAATTAGTTTTTGATGTAGTGTTCCATGATTCATTGTTTGTGCATAATACCCAGTGCTCCATGCAGAATGTGCCCTCTTTAATACCCATCACCAGGTTAACCCATTCTCCCACCCCTCTCCCTACTAGAACCCTCAGTTTGTTTTCCAGAGTCCATCGTCTCTCATGGTTCGTCTACCCTTCCGATTTCCCCCTTTCATTCTTCCCCTACTGCTATCTTCTTTTTTTTTCTTAACATATATTGCATTATTTGTTTCAGAGGTACAGATCTGTGATTCAACAGTCTTGCACAATTCACAGCGCTCACAATAGCACATACCCTCCCTAGTGTCTATCACCCAGCCACCCCATCCCTCCGACCGACCACCCACTCCAGCCACCCTCAGTTTGTTTCCTGAGATTACGAATTCCTCATATCAGTGAGGTCATATGATACATGTCTTTCTCTGATTGACTTATTTCGCTCAGCATACCACCCTCCAGTTCCATCCACATTGTTGCAAATGGCAAGATCTCATTCCTTTTGATGGCTGCATAATATTCCTTTGTATATATACCACTTCTTTATCCATTCAGCTGCAGCTGAGGTCGAAGAGGTTGCTGCCTGTGTTCTCCTTTAGGATTTTGATGGACTCTTGTCTCACATTTAGGTCTTTCCACCATTTGGAGTCTATTTTTGTGTGTGGTGTAAAGAAATGGTCCAGTTTCATTCTTCTGCATGTGGCTCTCCAATTTTCCCAACACCATTTGTTGAAGAGGCTGTCTTTTTTCCAGTGGACATTCTTTCCTGCTTTGTCAAAGATTAGTTGACCATAGAGTTGAGGGTCCATTTCTGGGCTCTCTATTCTGTTCCATTGATCTATGTGTCTGTTTTTGTGCCAGTACCATACTGTCTTGATGATGACAGCTTTGTAATAGAGCTGGAAGTCCAGAATTGTGATGCCACCAGCTTTGCTTTTGTTTTTCAACATTTGTCTGGCTGTTCGGGGTCTTTTCTGGTTCCATACAAACTTTAGGATTATTTGTTCCATTTCTTTGAAAAAAGTGGATGGTATTTTGATGGGGATTGCATTGAATGTGTAGATGGCTCTAGGTAACATTGACATCTTCACAATATTTGTGCTTCCAATCCATGAGCATGGAACGTTTTTCCATCTCTTTGTGTCTTCCTCAATTTCTTTCATGAGTATTTTATAGTTTTCTGAGTACAGATCCTTGGCCTCTTTGGTTAGATTTATTTCTAGGTATCTTATGGTTTGGGGTGCAATTGTAAATGGGATCATCTCCTTAATTACTCTTTCCTCTGTCTTGTTGTTGGTGTATAGGAATGCCACTGACTTCTGTGCATTGATTTTATATCCTGCCACTTTACTGAATTCCTGTATGAGTTCTAGCAGTTTTGGGGTGGAGTCTTTTGGGTTTTCCACATAAAGTATCATATCATCTGCAAAGAGTGAGAGTTTGACTTCTTCTCTGCCGATTTGGATGCCTTTGATTTCTTTTTGTTGTCTGATTCCTGTGGTTAGGACTTCTAGTACTATGTTGAATAGCAGTGGTGATAGTGGACATCCCTGCCACATTCCTGACCTTTGGGGAAAGCTCTCAGTTTTTCCCCATTGAGAATGATATTCGCTGTAG
>NW_022591923.1:0-4791 GCF_004348235.1 Phoca vitulina
TTCAAAGTGGGCAGAGGACATGAATAGACATTTTCCCAAAGAAGACATCCAGATGGCCAACAGACACATGAAAAGATGCTCGATATCACTCATCATCAGGGAAATACAAATCAAAACTACAATGAGCTATCACCTCACACCAGTCAGAATGACCAAAATCAACAGCACAGGAAACAACAGGTGTGGGCGAGGATGCGGAGAAAGGGGGGCCCCTCCTACACTGTTGGTGGGAATGCAAACTGGCGCAGCCACTCTGGAAAACAGTGTGGAGGTTCCTCAGAAAGTTAAACACAGAACTACCCTGAGACCCAGCGATTGCTCTACGAGGTATTTACCCAAAGGATACAAAGATAGTAATCTGAAGGGATACATGCACCGCGATGTTTGTAGCAGCATTAGCAAAATAGCCAAATTATGGAAAGAGTCCAGGGGCCCATCAACTGATGAATGGATAAAGAAGTTGTGGTATATTTCACACTTTTAAGGAGACCCTCACTTGAGAAATTTTGCCACCAGGCACAGAGGCAAAATAAGTACGCCAGTGTGTTCTCTGTGTATTTAATTCACATGGGCGTATTTTTTCCTTTTAAGGAGTATAGACTTACTGGCTTTTGTTCAATATGCTTTTCTCCTGCTTAAGATAATTATAGTACATGCTCATCACTCCATTACTTTTCTTACTGTTTCATTATGCAGCGTAGGGGCTGCAGAACCGTTGGATCAAATTAAAACTCGGGTCGGATGGGGGGGATCGATATCTCACCGAATGGCCCTTACTCATAGTGTTACCTGACATCTGCTAATAAGGAATGAAAACCTTTAGCAGAAATTTGCCTACTTCCGTTTACTATCCATAGGAAGATATGTTATCTACAGAATTACTAAACTGCCAGTCAAAACATAAAACAGTAAACGGAGTCTCAAAAATACCATTCACTTTTAGTCCTGTGAGCTACCTATAAAAAAGTAGAACAAATTATTCCTTTATTGCTTCAGATTAATATAATTTGATAAAAATCACTGTGTATTTTACCATTTAAGTGTTTTCCCTTTTATTTTTAGTACTGGATATTAGTTACAACTTGAATTTGAGGTCAAGACGAGTCAATCTCACATCTGATAGGGGAACACTGATTCTCAAACTTCTCAAATCCATGGGTGGGTAGCCTGTTAAAAGTTTCAACATCTGAATGGTATGCTATCAAAGTGGGAATGATAATAACAGTAAGACTAACAAAGAACTCACAGTGTAGTTAAGTTGGGAAGGTGGCCTCCATGCGCGCCCGGCGGTAAACTCATATCACAGTCTCACGGTTCCCGTGGAGCGCTGACAAAGCTTAACCATTTATCGAGTGATGACGCCAGAGAGGAAACCCGCGCATTGTGTGAGTAGTTTCCAGCCTGGAGTTCCAGGACTAAGGGAAACTTTATTCACACCATGAATCATCAGTTCAAATGATTTCTTACCACCAACTGTGTGAGGCTTCAGCAAAGACACACTCAAATATTAGGGTGTAAAGATGAGGACGTTTTTCAGAAACACTAGTTGCTGACTTCTGGCAGCTCATTATCGCCAGGAGGATCTTTAGTCCTGTGGGGAGTCCAGGTGACAGAACACTGGCACCCTAAGGGATACAGCAGGTCAGCCTCGTACGGTGACATTGCATCTCTCCCACCGCAGACAGCCTGCCAGACCGTAGGAATCTGGAGCGCACGGCCTAAAGGAGTAACCAGGTCAGGGCTGCGCTTTCCCAGACTTCCACAGAGCCTCATGGTGTTACTCAGAGGTCATACAGGGCCGTAGAGGTTTGGGCCAACCTTATATACGTGCAGGGTTTTATACCAGTGACCGGCTAACAGATAACAATGGGATTTACCCTACATCTGTTTTACTATGTCAAAGGTCATCTACACGTGGCTTATCGAGTTAATATGTTTTTGCGCAGATATCTAGAGAATGCTTATCCTGCCAACTCTGGAAAACACACCACCGCCGATTAGGAGGACTGTAACTCTGCCCTGGCGTCTGCTCACAAGCACCGTTTTCTGCCTTCTGACTGCAAATATCTGAGCTGTAAAATTGTACAAGGCAGCAGCCCATTACATTTTCATCCATGTGAATCAGGGTTCTCCCAGCACCGCTAATCTAAAACAAATAATGAAATTAATTAGGCATGAAATCTTCTAAATCTAGAACCATCAACCTAAATCTGTGTTTGCTAAAATAGATTTGCTCTTGTGTATGTATAAAACAGTATTTTTTTTTTTTTTAAATAGGATGATTCTGAGAGTCAGATGAAGCGGTGATGGAGAAACCTGTAGGCACATAATAAGCGCTGAATAGATGTTACCTGTGAGCCGTCGACACCCTCGTTCTTCTTCTTGACCCGGTGGGCGTGTGTGAGTCACTTAGCCGGTATTATGGACTGAGGTTGTCGAGACAGAGTAGTTTGTTCTCTCTGTGAGGTTTCTTCCTATGCAAAGCTTGATTTGATGACAGTGGCCTCTTAAGAGCCAACTTTTTTCGAGGCGCCTGGGTGGCTCAATCGGTGAGGCGTCTGCCTTCGGCTCGGGTCATGATCTCAGGGTCCTGGGATCGAGCCCCACATTGGGCTCCCCGCTCAGCGGGGAGCCTGCTTCTCCCTCTGCCTCTGCTGCTCCCCCCGCTTGTGCTCTCTCTCTCTCTCTGTCTCTCTGTCAAACAAATAAATAAAATCTTTAAAAAAAAAAAAAAAAAGAACCAACTTTTTTCAAGTACTGAAGTCAGCAACCAAGCAGAAAATAAAACATTGTATGAGGTTCAAACACGAGAACCTTCACCTCACAGTTTATTAAAAATGCAGACTATCAACTTTTCTTTCCTAATATTGAGTTACAAGTTTTAAGTGTAGAATGTTATACTGGATTTATTTGTTTTAGCATTTAATGTATGAGATAAATTTTATCCTATAAAAGATAGTTCGACTATTGTATTCCATTTTGTCTTGGGAAAATGAGGTCATTTGCTTGTCTATGGTAATACCTTCAACACATAGTGGGAAAATGTGCACAGTATATAGGATAACCAAATTATAAGATGAAGAAAAATGGTAAAGAGATGGAATCAGCACAAATATAGTGCAGAGATTTTTTTTTTTTTTTTTTTTGGAGAAAATCAGCAATGCAGTATTGTTTTTCTGAATTATTTCACAGGTTCTTTAATATAATTTTAAATGCTCATATTTACCGTATAGCCCCACATTGTTTCTCCTCAAAATGGAAATATCACAAAGATGATCACTGGAGCTACCTGAACTTCAGTTACATCTAGTCTAAAGAGGGAGAGCAAACAATAGGTGAGGGTTTATAAATAAAATTCCCGAGTACGGAGGATAGCTACTCCTGTTATTAAGCACCAAAGATGTAGAGATATCTATTGGCTTTTAAAAAAAATTTTTTTTAACCTTAGTTCCAGGATTAAATTATTGTCTGACTTGTAGTATTAAGTGAAGAGTGCTAGAGAGAGCAACATGAGCTCACAGCTTTTGTGAGGTAAACATCAGTAGGTAGAGGGTCCGGGGTCGGGGTCGGGCAAAACCCTTGAGTGGCATGGATCAAACCGCTAATAGCAGTTATCACTGAGGTGACAGAAGACGCTTACTTTCTACTTCATGTACTTCTGTCAAGTTTAAATACTGTTTGTCACCAATCATAAATCACTCTTGTAATCAGGAAAAAATTATAATAATCAAAACCATCTGACTTAAGGCAGTGCTTTAAGCACTCTCAAGTCAGTTTCACTGAAAAACTAGAGAAAATTTCAATAGCCTTCCTTATTACGTTACTAATCAGCTTTTGGGTGTCCACAGACAAATCTCCACTAACGTATAAACATGCTTAAGTGTCCGATTAACCAACCTACGCTGGTTCCTCTAATCTCTATCCTCTGAAACTATCACCCCTCCTCCCCTTCCTTTCCTCCATAATAGACAAGCTAACTGGAAAGCAGTCTATGTGCGGAGAAAGGGGAACCCTCTTACACGGTCAGTGGGAGTGCAAACTGGTGCAGCCACTCCGGAAAACAGCATGGAGGTTCCTCAAAAAGTTAAAAATAGAGCTACCCTATGACCCGGCAATGGCACTACTAGGTATTTATCCAAAGGATACAAACATAGTGATTCAAAGGGGGCACATGCACCGCAATGTTTATAGCAGCAATGTCCACCACAGCCAAAATATGGAAAGAGCCCAGATGCCCATCGACTGATGAAGGGATAAAGAAGATGTGGTGTACATATACAATGGAATGTTACTCAGCCATCAAAAAGAATGAAATCTTGCCATTTGCAACGACATGGTTGGAACTCGAGGGTATTACGCTAAGCGAAATAAGTCAGTCAGAGAAAGACAAATACCCTATGATTTCACTCATATGTGGAGTTTAAGAAACAAAACAGATGAACGTAGGGGAAGGGAAGGAAAAATAAAATAAGATGAAAATTGAGAGGGAGGCTAACCATAAGAGACTCTTGACTCTAGGAAACAAACTGAGGGTGGCTGGAGGGGAGGTGGGTGGGTGGGGTGGATAACTGGGTGAAGGGCATTAAGGAGGGCACTTGATGTAATGAGCACTGGGTGTTATATGCAACGGATGAATCACCAAACTCTACCTCCGAAACTAATTAAAAAAAAAAAAAAAAAAAAAAGGTAGTCTACATTTGCAATTTACTCCTATCCTCGTATTTGCTTCTTAACACATTCATGTCTGGAGTTTGGCTACATTATTCTTACCAAACCTGTTCAAGGTAAGCA
>NW_022591924.1:0-4790 GCF_004348235.1 Phoca vitulina
GAGCTCTCCTGCCCCTCTCACCCTCTTAGCATCCCGTATAGTCATAGAAGCATCTCCATAATCCAGCAGCTGCACGACTTTCCTGTACTCTGGCATCATCTCTTTGGATTCTCAGTAGAGCCTTGTAAGTCAGACATGCAATTTCCTCCAGTATACAAGGTAGCAAACTAAGACCAAACCACAGTACTAAACATGTCCAAGGGTCTAAATCCTTGTAAGTGAAGATGGAACGCGTTCCAACCATGCCCTTCAAATCTGAAGTTGTTCAATTAATAGGCCACTTGAGGGGCTATTATTTCTTAAAGGAAACATACAGTAATTATTGCCTCTTGTCATAACTTCCAAGATGATTTTATTCTGTGAGGTCAGCATTGCAAAGGATCCTGGAGATGGCCTGCCTCAGTAAGCTCATTTAAAGAGACTAATAAGCGTCTCAGCTCCTGCAATGCTGGGACTTAAACCCAGCCCCCTGATCTCAGTCCAGAACCTAGGTCACCTCTCTCCACCACCTCATGCTGATAGGTTGGCAAGGTGATTCTCAGGCTTGCATTATCCTCATCAACACAGGAAGTTTGCAAACATGTTCCCAGACTCATGGATAGGCAGCTCAAAGGAGCCTGAGGTCCCTGTCCACAACCCCCCTTTGCAGGGAGGAGGAACAGGGCTATATTTTTAAAGGTGAGCTCCCTCCTGAAACCTGTCAGAGGAGAGCCCAGTGTCTGTGCTTCAGTGTCCCCATCTTGAGTGGCACACCACACAGCAGATCCATTTGCTTTCTCCAGAGCTCAAAGGCATAGCCACCTGGTTCTTCTTATGTGCCCAGGTGGTGCCAGACTCCTCCCTGCACTCCTTTCTCAAACATTCTTCCTCTGACATAATGGGTCCTTTTCCCCCAAATCTCCACTCCATCTGCCCCCCTGCTCTGCTTTGAGCTCCCTCTGTGAAAGGCACTGGTCCTGGTCCCAGGGAACACTTACCGGTGCACAGGCAGCACTGGATCTGTCAGCACCTCAGGAGAGGAGTGTATGGAGGTGCTCTGACCCTGAGGCCCTCTTATCCTGGCTTTGGGCTCTGCCCTCAGCCTGTGAGACAGGACCGGAGCATGAGGGGACTGCCTCCTGCCACCCACGAGGTCCTGTGACAAGTGGTGACTGGCAGCTCCTTCCTGCCTCCTTCCATGGGGCTCAGAGCAGCTACTCCCAGCTTAGAATAGGGCTGCTTAGAAACAAGGAATGACACAGTTGTGGAAAATTTACTTTGATCTTCTGCCTCATTCTCCTTGGCAAGTGCCACCTGGAAGGCCTCATAGTTCCTGTTTTGGACCTTGGGCCCCAGTCCCTCTTTCCTGTTTTTGTCATTATTCATACTTTATAATAGAGGAGACAGATAAACAAAACTAAAAAAGAGTCACTTTATGTACCTTTCACAAGGATGCACAGCTACCAGGTGGCAGAACCAGGATTGCATTCTAGGTCTGACTCTAGGCTCTTAAATGCAATGGAATACACCAGGGATCAGCAAATTTTTCAATAAGGGGCTAATGACTAAATATTTTAGGCTTTGGGAGCCATAAAGTCTTTGACTCAACTACTCAACTCTGCCATTGTACTGTGAAAATAGCTGTAGATAATAAAGAAATGAGCATGGATGGGCTCCAACTAAAATGTTTCAAGTGTGTCCCAGTTTGGATGGTGAATTATATAGTCACACTATCAGTAAATGAAGTTTTCTCAAGGGCCTTCACTGATTCAGGATAAAACCTAAATTCCTTGTCCTTGTATTCAAATACCTATGCAGTATGAAATTATTCTGTTTCTATGGTTTTTTCCTTTGCTCCGTTAAGAGAAGAAATCTTTCTCTGAAGCTGAATTGACCTATGAGCTCTACTTTGGACTGGCTACTTTGTGCTTTATCTTTATTTTACTTTATGTGACATATCTCTGAATTCTTCAGAGCGGGGTCTGGATCTGATGTTTGCATCCACCATCAGCATCTAGAGCCAAGATATGCATTTATAATCATTTCACCAGCATTTCATAGTACCTGAGAGTTTGCAAACAGCTTTTCCCTGTGATGTAATGCAATCAGATAAGACATGCACAGTGATGAGTGCTGACCATATCATCCTACAGAGATCTGAGTAAATTGGATAGACACCCTATACCATAAAAAGATGAGTTTTTTTTATGATTAGTAATACTGAACATATTTTCAGTTACTTTTTGGCCATTTGTGTTTCTTCTCTGGTATGTGTATTGCCTGTTCCTGTCCTTTGTCCAATTGATTTATAAGAATTGCTTTTCTATATTCCTAGCAAATATGTTGTAATTTCCCCCAATGGGGAATTACAAGCAACATGCTTGTAATATCATGCAGAGTCATTTGTAAGCCATGGCTATTAGATTTCAATAGATTTATATTGATTTGGTATCCTTTCAACAGAAAAAAGTGTTTAGTGACAAGGATTTGGTTTTCTGAAGTCATCTACTCATCTGTCTCCTATGTCCTTTTAATCTCAAGGGATAGGAGGAAACACTGCTGAGATCCATGGGAAGTCATTAAAACAGTGCAAATTTTGCTCTTTTCCCTCTACCGTGCAGCCCTTTGCAGAGACAGAACCTTGAACATTATTGACTTTTAGTGTGTTCTCCTCCCTTTCAAAAATTGATAAATATGGGGTGCCTGGGTGGCTCAGTCATTAAGCATCTGCCTTCAGCTCAGGTCATGATCCCAGGGTCCTGGGATCAAGCCCCGCATCGGGCTCCCTGCTCAGCTGGAAGCTGCTTCTCCCTCTCCCACTCCCCCTGCTTGTGTTCCCTCTCTCTCTGTGTCTCTCTCTGTCAAATAAATAAAAAAAATTTTTTTAAAAATTGATAAATGTGTCTAATTTAAAAGTTAAAAATCTATGTAAAAAATAGCACCATAAATAAGACAAAAAGAAAAGTGATCCATTGGGGGAAATTACAACATATTTGCTAGGAATGTAGAAAACAATTCTTATAAATCAGTTAGACAAAGGACAGGAACAGGCAATACACATACCAGAGAAGAAACACAAATGGCCAAAAAGTAACTGAAAATATGTTCAGTATTACTAATCATAAAAAAAAAACCTCATCTTTTTATGGTATAGGGTGTCTATCCAATTTACTCATTCATATCTGATTGGCAAAGATTGAGCGCCTAACAAATACTCAGTGTTGGAGAGGATGCAAGGAATTGCACACTCATGCTTCACTGGTATGAAAATAAATCAGCATACTGATTATGCATAACAATACGATGATTCATTGATTCAATACATACTTTATGGTGTGTAAATGAATTAGAATGTAAAATGAGAACATTCTTTTATACTGTTCAAATATCTAAGAATTTAGCCTTAGGAGATAATGTAACTAAACTCAAAGGGTTTGCAGCTTGTGGTGCATTAAATTGAACACAACCCAAGGAAGTGTTGAAAGCAAAGAACTTTTTATTACTTGTTACAAGTAAGGAGACAGGGAGATAGCTCTCAAAGCACTGTCTCTCCATGGGCTTAGTACAGGAAGCTTTTATTCAGTGCATTCGGGGTGAGGGCAGGGAGCTTGCATATACATTAAAGGAACTTATGGGGGTGCCTGGGTGGCTCAGTCATTGGGCGTCTGCCTTCATCTCAGGTCCTGATCCCAGGGTCCTGGGATTGAGCCCTGCATTGGGCTCCCTGCTCTGGGGAAGCCTGCTTCTCCCTCTCCCACTCCCCCTGCTTGTGTTCCCTCTCTTGCTGTGTCTCTCTCTGTCAAATAAATAAATAAAATCTTAAAAAAAAAATAAAGGAATTTATGCATATTTTATTACTTGGGCACTTCTGTTCAACTGTGCATACCTAGCATGCCAACATGCTAATGCATAAATCCTATGCTCAAAGAAATGTTGGACTCCCCCATAGGAGGAGACCTTAGTACTATAATGAGCTAATGGTAACTTCAGGACAACTCAGAGGGGCTTCTGCACAGGTCCTCATCTCCAGTCTGGCTCTAAGTGGCTCATGTAAGGGGCTATCAGGTGAAACATCTAGCTGGGCTTTCTCCCTGCTTTTGTCTTTTCCTCACCCTCCCTCCTACTGAAAGCTTTCAGCCCTCTGACCTGGATAACTCCTTGTGGCATCCTAGCTAACAATATGGGATGATAAGAAAACAATATATGCATAAACATATTCCTTGTAGAAAAATACAAGTAATAAGAGTACAGCAAATTGTCACATCAATATTTTTATACTTCTTTAAAAATAACAGAAGATAAAAAGATTTAAAAATGCTGTTTTAAAAAAGAGCAAAATACATAAGCTACATAATGTTTTTAAATGAACAAGATATTTATGTACAAAATGTTAAAACTTTACTGAAAGAAAAAAATTTAAAAACTTTATCGAAGGATACTAAAGAAGATCTAAGTAAATAAGATCTATACAGGAGGAGGAGCAAGATGGTGGAGGAGTAGGAGACCTAAATTTCAACCAGTCCCAGGAATTCAGCTAGATAGGTATCAAACCATTCTGAACACCTACGAACTCAACAGGAGATCGAAGAAAAGAATAGCAGCAACTCTCTGAACAGAAAAGAGACCACTTTCTGGAAGGTAGGATGTGCATAGAAGTGAATCTGAGGCGATATATGGGAAGATAGACTGGGGGTGGGGGAGCCTCCATCAGCCACTACTGGCAAGTGATAGAGCAGCAGAGCACAAAATTGGAACTTTTGGAAGTCTGCTCTGATGAGGGACATCGCTCCAGTGGCTAAGTGGGGGGTAAA
>NW_022591925.1:0-4132 GCF_004348235.1 Phoca vitulina
ACTTGGTCGTGGTGAATAATCCTTTTAATGTACTGTTGGATCCTATTGGCTAGTATTTTGGTGAGAATTTTTGCATCCCTGTTCATGAGGGATATTGGTCTGTAATTCTCCTTTTTGATGGGGTCTTTGTCTAGTTTGGGGATCAAGGTAATGGTGGCCTCATAAAACGAGTTTGGAAGTTTTCCTTCCATTTCTATTTTTCGGAAGAGTTTCAGAAGAATAAGTATTAATTCTTCCTTAAATGTTTGGTAGAATTCCCCTGGGAAGCCATCTGGCCCTGGGCTTTTGTTTGTTGGTAGATTTTTGATGACTGCTTCAATTTCCTTAGTGGTTATAGGTCTGTTCAGGTTTTCTATTTCTTCCTGGTTCAGTTTTGGTAGTTGATACATCTCTAGGAATGCATCCATTTCTTCCAGATTATCTAATTTGCTGGCATGTAGTCGCTCATAATATATTCTTGTAATTGTTTGTATTTCTTTGGTGTTGGTTGTGATCTCTCCTCTTTCATTCATGATTTTGTTGATTGGGTCATTTCTCTTTTCTTTTTGATAAGTCTGGCCAGGGGTTTATCGATCTTGTTAATTCTTTCAAAGAACAAGCTCCTAGTTTCGTTGGTCTGTTCTACTGTTCTTTTGGTTTCTATTTCATTGATTTCTGCTCTGATCTTTATTATGTCTCTTCTCCTGCTGGGTTTAGGCTTTATTCGCTGTTCTTTCTCCAGCTCCTTTAGGTGTAGGGTTAGGTTATGTATTTGAGACCTTTCTTGTTTCTTGAGAAAGGCTTGTATTGCTATATACTTTCCTCTTAGGACTGCCTTTGCTGCATCCCAAAGCTTTTGAACAGTTGTGTTTTCATTTTCATTGGTTTCCATAAATTTTTTTTAATTCTTCTTTAATTTCCTGGTTGACTCATTCATTCTTTAGTAGGATGCTCTTTAGCCTACATGTATTTGAGTTCTTTCCAACTTTCCTCTTGTGATTGAGTTCCATTTTAAAAGCACTGTGGTCTGAAAATATGCACGGAATGATCCCAATCTTTTGGTACTGTTTGAGACCTGATTTATGACCTAGGATGTGATCTATTCTGGAGAATGTTCCATGGGCACTAGAGAAGAATGTGTATTCTGTTGCTTTGGGATGGAATGTTCTGAATGTATCTGTGAAGTCCATTTGGTCCAGTGTTTCATTTAAAGTCTTTATTTCCTTGTTGATCTTTTGCTTAGGTGATCTGTCCATTTCAGTGAGGGGGGTGTTAAAGTCCCCCACTATTATTGTATTGTTGTCCATGTGTTTCTTTGCTTTTGTTATTAATTGGCTTATATAAGTGGCTGCTCCCATTTAGATATTTACAATTGTTAGATCTTTTTGTTGGATAGACCCTTTAAGTATGATATAGTGTCCTTCCTCATCTCTTATTATAGTCTTTGGTTTAAAATCTAATTTGTCTGATATAAGGATTGCGACCCCAGCTTTCTTTTGATGTCCATTAGCATGGCAAATGGTTTTCCACCCCCTCACTTTCAAAATGGGGGTGTCTTTGGGTCTAAAATGAGTCTCTTGCAGACAGCATATCGATGGGTCTTGTTTTTTTATCCAATCTGATACCCTGTATCTTTTGATTGGGGCATTTAGCCCATTTACATTCAGGGTAACTATTGAAAGATATGAATTTAGTGCCATTGTATTGCCTGTAAGGTGATTGTTACTGTATATCATCTGTGTTCCTTTTGGGTCTATGTTACTTTTAGGCTGTCTCTTTGCTTAGAGGACCCCTTTCAATATTTCTTGTAGGGCTGGTTTTGTGTTTGCAAATTCCTTTAGTTTTTGTTTGTCCTGGAAGCTTTTTATCTCTCCTTGTATTTTCAATGACAGCCTAGCTGGATATAGTATTCGTGGCTGCATATTTTTCTCATTTAGTGCTCTGAATATATCCTGCCTGTCCTTTCTGGCCTGCCAGGTCTCTGTGGATAGGTCTGTTGCCAATCTAATGTTTCTACCATTGTAGGTTACAGATCTCTTCTCCTGAGCTGCTTTCAGGATTTTCCCTTTGTCTTTGAGACTCGTATGTTTTATTATTAGATGTTGGGGTGTTGACCTATTTTTATTGATTTTGGGGGGGGGTTCTCTGTGCCTCCTGGATTTTGATGCCTGTTTCCTTCCCCAAATTAGGGAAGTTCTCTGCTGTAATTTGCTCCAATATACCTTCTGCCCCTCTCTCTCTTTCTTCTTCTTCTGGGATTCCAATTATTCTAATGTTGTTTCGCCTTATGGTATCACTTCACTCTCGAATTCTGCCCTCGTGATCCAGTAGTTGTTTATCTCTCTTTTTCTCAGCTTCTTTATTTTCCATCATATGGTCTTCTATATCATGAATTCTCTCTCCTCTGCCTCATTTATCCTAGCAGTTAGAGCCTCCATTTTTGATTGCACCTCATTAATAGCCTTTTTGATTTCGGCTTGGTTAGATTTTAGTTCTTTTATTTCCCCCAAAAGGGTTTCTCTAGTATCTTCCATGCTTTTTTCAAGCCCAGCTAGTATCTTTAAAATCATCATTCTGAGCTCTAATTCCAACATCTTACTAATGTCCATATTGATTAGATCCCTGGCAGTCAGTACTGCCTCTTGTTCTTTTTTTTGAGGTGATTTTTTCCATCTTGTCATTTTGTCCAGAGGAGAATAGATGAATGAGAGAACAAAATGCTAACAGGGTAACAATGTCCCCAGAAAAATATACTCTAAACAAATCAGAAGAGACCTGAAACTGGGGGAAAAGAAAGGGAAAGAAAGAAAAAAGAAAAAAAAAAAAAGAGAAAGAAAAAGATAAAAACAAACAAACACAAAAAAACCCGGAATATGTTCAAATATGATCAGGTTGGTGGATAGATCAGTGCCACACACTAGGTTTTGGGTGTATTTTGGTCTGTTAGAAGAAAGTGCCTCTCAAAATTTTAAAGAAAAACTTATATATGTACAAAAATAAGGGTTAATACTATGAAGGGATGGAATATGACTGTAAAGATGAAAATTATAAAAGATTTTATAAAAGGAATTGATAAGAAGTTGGTTGAAAAAAGAAAGAAGAGAATTTAAGAAAAAAAAAAGGGTAGAATGTGATCAGGCGGGAGACTAAAACAAAGCCATACACTAGAGATTTAGGGTATATTTTGGTCTGTTAGAAGAAACTGTATCCCAAAATTTTAAAGAGAGAACAACATATATATATATATATACCAAAAATAAGGTTAACTACTATGAAGGGATAGAATATGACTCTAAAAATGAAAAATAGAAAAGATTTTTTAAAAAATTATTGTTATGTTAATCACCATACATTACATCATTAGTTTTTGATGTAGTGTTCCATGATTCACCATTTGTGCACAACACCCAGTGCTCCATGCAGAACGTGCCCTCTCTAATACCCATCACCAGGCCATCCCATCCTCCTACCCTCCTCCCGTCTAGAACCCTCAGTTTGTTCTTCAGAGTCCATCGTCTCTCATGGTTTGTCTCCCCCTCCGATTTCCCCCCCTTCATTCTTCCCCTCCTGCTATCTTTTTCTTTTTTTTCTTAACATATATTGCATTATTTGTTTCAGAGGTACAGATCTGTGATTCAACAGTCTTGCACAATTCACAGTGCTCACCATAGCACATACCGTCCCCAGTGTCTATCACCCAGCCACCCCATCCCTCCCACCCACCCCCCACTCCAGCAACCCTCAGTTTGTTTCCTGAGATTAAGAATTCCTCATATCAGTGAGGTCATATGATACATATCTTTCTCTGATTGACTTATTTCACTCAGCATAACACCCTCCAGTTCCATCCACATCGTTGCAAATGGCAAGATCTCATTCCTTTTGATGGCTAAAAAAGATTTTTTAAAAAAGGGATTGATAAAATGTTGGTTGAAAAATGGAAAAAGAAAAATTAAAAAAAAAAAGAAAGTTAAAAAAAAATTAACTTTGAAAGAGTAAAGAATCATGGGAAAAAACCCATGAATTCTATGTGCAGTATTCCCCTAGTGCTGGAGTGCTGCCATTCTCATTGATTGGTAAACTTGGTCTTGGCTGGCTGTTCTTGTTGATCTTCTGGGGGAGGGGCCTGTTGCCATGGTTCCCAAATGTCTTT
>NW_022591925.1:4232-4789 GCF_004348235.1 Phoca vitulina
CCCCCCCCTTGCTGGTCTGGGCTAAGTAACCTGCTCGGGTTTGCTCTTGGGAGCTTTTGTTCCCTGCAAGCTTTCCGTACAGGTTTGGAGGACAAGAGTGAAATGGCGGCCTCCCAATCTCCGCCCCGGAGGAGCCGAGAACTCGGGGCCCCACTCCTCAGTGAGCTCCCAGAGAAAAGCAGTCAGTCACTCCTGTCTCCCCGGTCTCCAGCTGCACTCCGTGCTCACCTGGCCTGTGACCAAGCGTTTCTATCTCTGGCACCCAACACGGTGTGGAGTCTCCAAACCCAGCAGATCCCTGCGGTGCGCTCCCACGCCGCTCCTCCCAGGAGAGGAAGGGGAGTCTCCCCGGATCTGCTGCTTGTTGGGTCCCTGCTGGAAGAGCAGTGGCCTGACTGTGCCACAAATCACAGTTAATGGCAACCCGGAGCTGAGAGCCCACTCCTTGGCTCCGTCTCTGCAGCTGGCTTCCCCGCTCCGATACCTGGGAGCTCTGCTGCACTCAGGTACCCCCGGTCTTCCTGTGACCCCAGGGGTCCTGAGACCACACTGTCCCA
>NW_022591926.1:0-4784 GCF_004348235.1 Phoca vitulina
GGGAGGACTGACATGTGCGTGTAATGCACGGTGTTCCCTGTTATCATCAGCACTTACAAGGGAGGAATGTGTCTTCACAACAGCTCTGCCCCAAAGCATGACATGGCTGCTGGGAGGCTGCCTGTGGGTCCACACAGTCTTCTTCCTGGTTGTACAGTTCCCGATGCGTCCCCATTGGAGTGCTTTTCTCCTTTGCTTTAAATACAATTTGTGCAAAGAAGAGGACAGAATCTGATATACAGTATTATTCCTCAGGAAAGACATGATGTACATCCTAACTTAGTGGTTGATGGTCATTATTTTCTAATTAAAATAGAAAACTCGGCGGGGGACAGAGGGGCAATAGATTTGCACTGTCCTGATACAGAGACTTTACATTCTAGTCAGAGTTAAAACCCACAGTCAAGGTCCACGATGGCTCCAAGTAAATAGGTACTTGGAGTCAGTAGGAGACACACATGTGTGGGGCCTCCTTATGAGCCTCAGTATTGTAGGAAAACAGTTCTCAACAAAAGGAGAGTCCATACGTGTCAGGTATGCTCTGTGGGGTGTGGGGAGGTGTGGCGGCAGAAATGGGTCCTCTCCATGCCCTGGTGACAAAGAAAGAAGGTTGCTGGTTTGAAGTAAAGAGCAGCTCCTGTTCCCAGGTGGAGCCTGCAGCCCACAGCTGAGGTTAGCAGTGGAATCTACGGGAGACCATGGGACATACACGCACAGTCAGAGGCTGAACATGACGGAACTTCCACACCCTGGTACCTGAGGGTTGGATTTCCTTCTGCACAGGTTTCTTCTGCAGCCTGGCCAGTTCCTCCCTCACTGCTCTTCATCCCAGTTCCTGGCCTCTTCTGTCGACTGGACTTTCAGAGCTTCTACCTCAACGTTCTCCTGTCCACCTACTCTGCCTCTTGGTTCTCTTCTCCACAGCCAGCAGAGAATGTTACTAAACAGAAAGGGATTGTATCTCTTTCTGGGAACCAAGAGCTCCTGGGATAAGAGGGTGTGTGGATGAGCCTTGAAGCAAGCAGCTTCTTTCAGCTGCTTCAGATCCTCCTCTGGCTGGTGCTTCCGAGACTGCGCCTTCCGGGCTGACAGTCATTAAAACCAATGATTCCTGATACACACAGCAACATGGTTGTACGCACAAGGCTTCATGCTGAGCCAAAGAAGCCCTACAAAGAAAGTACATATGATACAATTATCTATTTATGAATTCTACAAAATTAAAGCTAGTCTAAGGTGACATGAGAAAGACCAATAGTTATGTGGGGACAGGGTGAAGAAGGGAAGAGGGAGGAGGAATTCCAAGATAAGTACAGGACATTTTAGGGAGAACTGATGTGCTCACTCTCGATAATATTGATTTTCACACCAGTGTTTATCATATCCCACACTCTGCATGTGTGTAGTTCATCCTGTGACAAGTACACACATCGAAGCTATTATAGGAAATCACAGAGATGATTCTGGAGGAACACAGATAGAGTAAAATTTGAGAGACTTGAAATTATACCTTCACAATCCTGATTCTCTCTGCATTTCAGGTAAACTGTAGAACCAGCATTCTGTGCCCATTACAGGAGGGGTTCCACCTTCCTCATGAGCCTGCCCACTCTGTCCCAAGGGGGGTTTCAGGGATGCAGCACAGTACTGTGGAAGGAGCAGCGTCTTATATCCTTGCTCACTCTCACCCCATAAATGTTCTTGGACAACTCACAAACCTTCCACAATTCTAGGTGTAGGTTCACATCACTTAAGGGGGAACATGACACCTAAACCCCAAGATTGATGTTGACATGTAAAAACAAAGTGGTACATGGAGGCCGAGAATATACATTGGAAAGTTATCAAATAGTACATGATATTATTTCAAAAGTGAGCAATAGCACCACCATCAATGGCAGTCACACCTGCTCTGGACACTGCCCTCTCTGTCAGCATAGATCCCAAGTTGAATATATATTCAGAGGACATGCAAATAGGGCCCTCCCTCTGCTGATTAAACCAGCTGAGCCCCAACCCTTGCAGCTGGGAGAGGAGCCCCAGCCCCGGGATCCCCAGGTGTTTCCACTCAGTGATCAGGACAGAACACAGACAACTCACCATGGAGTTTGTACTTGGCTGGGTTTTCCTTGTTGCTCTTTTAAAAGGTAATTTATGGTGGACAAGAAACATTGAGTGTACGAGAGTATGTGAGTGAGAGAAAGAGTGGTTGTGTGACAGTTTCCTGACCAGGATGTCTTGTGTCTGCAGGTGTCCAGTGTGAGGTGCAGCTGGTGGAGTCTGGGGGAGACCTGGTGAAGCCTGGCGGGTCCCTGAGACTCTCCTGTGCAGCCTCTGGATTCACCTTCAGCAGCTATGGCATGAACTGGGTCCGCCAGGCTCCAGGGAAGGGGCTGCAGTGGGTCGCAGCTATTAGCAGTAGTGGTGGTAGCACAGGCTACGCGGACTCTGTGAAGGGCCGATTCACCATCTCCAGAGACAACGGCAAGAACACGCTGTATCTGCAGATGAACAGCCTGAGAGACGAGGACACGGCCGTATATTACTGTGCGAAGGACACAGTGAGGGGAAATCAATGTGAGCCCAGACACAAACCTCACTGTAGGAGGTGATCTGGACCACCAGGGGGTGCACACTACTCCCCATATCTGTCCTTAAGCCCCAAAAGGAGATGCAGCTGGAGGATATGGCAGGTATCCTCTCAGGATCTGGGGCTTCCTCTCTAATTATAGCTGTTTCCCCCAGGGAGCCTCTCTGCACACATAGTTCTGTGCTACCTATTCATTCTCTGACATAAATAAAAATCTGAAGAACTGCTATACTAGCAAGCACAAAAGTCAGTGTCTCTTGCACGTGCTTGTTCCTGGACCTAAATATGAACGAATTACAAATATCTCCATGCAAATCCCCTGAATACTTTCAAGAGTCCCAGCTGCACTCAGCTGTGTATCATAGGAGAATCCAGCTCAGCGTGCAAGCGTGCAAGAAGTGCCCTCTGGATATGGGGCTACAGTGGCGTCAACAATCCAAAGCCAGAGAAGAAAGATCCCTGGTGGGGCTCACTCTCTTAAACCATGCTCACAACAATGTCAGTGGCAGCGTGGGGAACAGAGGGAACCCCACCAGGACATGGTGTGGATGTAGAGTCTGTTGCTCATACACACACACACACACACACACACACAAACATGAGAACATAAAACTTTCATCCCCTTCACCATCTTGTCTGTTGAGAGCAGGGCAGGCCTCTCCTCAAGTCATAACTGCTTGGATGGAGCCAAGGAAGGACACTGGCTCAGGGTGTGTGCTGTGGGTCAGTGGTGGGGATGGGGTCCTGCTCATGGGAGGGGCTTGTGTGGAGTCAGTCTCCCACCTGCATCAAAGGAGGCAGAACTGGTGTGTTCTTGTTAGAGTTTGCATCTGTGAGGCAGGAAGAGAAGAGTGAGGAATGAAGGTCAAGGAGCTAACAGGCAATAATCAAAGGATACCCTGTGATGACTAATTCGACTAAACACATGTGAAAATGGCAAGAACAAAAGAGAGAAATGGCCATTCTAAGTAGAAAATGATACGAATCCTTGGAAATTTAGAAGAATAATCCACGGAAGCATCACAAGTAAAAAGATAATGATAGAAGTAGAGTGAGTTCTACCCGAGTCTGCAGTTGAAGCTGTCCACTCCCCAAGGTCTCAAACTGGTTCTGAAGTTCTAATTATCTTTCAGTTGCTGATATCAGCTCAATGTGTATGACCTCAACCATCACAGGTTGAATCCTAAGGACACTGTGATGGATCGAGGAGGACCAGCCTTAGGGAATCATTTAGGTCAGGAGGGTGCAGTCTCATGAGAGGATTACTGCCCTTATACCGCAGGACTGGGAAACCTCCCTGCCCCCTGACCCCATGTGAGGTGACAGGGAAAGAACACACTAGGAGGTGGGTGCCCTCCAGACACCAAATCTGTCTGCACCTTGACCTGGACTTCCCAGAATCCAGAACTGTGAGAAATGAGTGTCTGTTGTTTAAAACCACCCAGTCCTTGTACATTCTTATAGCAGCTGGAACAGACTGAGACATGAATGACACATGAACCCAAGCACTGATGCTCTGGTGTTTCCCTGCTGCATTTGTTGGGAAAAGTACGTGATAAGTTCCTTCACTGAGATTCAAGGGTGGATTTCTCACATGTTCTCTCCTGCAGATAGGACTATCCAGTTGACTATCCTAGGACTCTGTGAAAAGACACAGTGGACACACAGAGGGAGAAACTTGATACAAGGGAGTCAGGATTTCCTAGAGTATGTAGAAATTTAATTTAAGGATGCTGTTTTTTGAATCTTCCAGAAGATGTGGATGTGATCACCATGTGAGATTTGAGTCTGATCATCACCTTACAGAGTTGTGTTGTACGGAAAGCCCTGAAGTTAAGCACCTTTGTTCCCTTGCTCCTTCCAGGATTCTTTCCTTTACTGTGTTGTATTTTGTGAGTTTGACTACAATATGCCTTGGAGATAGTCAGCTTTTGTTGAATTTAATAGGAGTTCTCCGTACTACTTGGATTTTGACGTCTGTGTCCTTCTGCATATTAGGGA
The DNA here is from genome assembly GCF_004348235.1 of Phoca vitulina. Lineage (NCBI taxonomy): Eukaryota > Metazoa > Chordata > Mammalia > Carnivora > Phocidae > Phoca > Phoca vitulina. The sequence continues at coordinate 4,592 of NW_022591926.1, forward strand.
ACTTTTTGGCTATTATTTTATGGAATAAAAATAATCCCTCTTTTTATCTCTCTTCATCTTCTGTGACTCTTATGATACAAATGTTATAATGTTTTAATAAGTCACTGAGTTCCCTAAGTCTACCTTCATGGCCCATTACCTTGGTTTCCCTCTTCTTTTCACTCATTTTCTATAATTTTATCTTGTATACCAC
>NW_022591927.1:0-4733 GCF_004348235.1 Phoca vitulina
GGAGCCTCGGTCCACATCCCCCATCTCCTGCCAGGAGGAGGATCTGGGGCTCCCTGGGGAGAAAGTGCAGGGAAGAGGGAGGGCCAGGGATGGGTGAGGACAGGAGAAGAGACAGCCTGTGCTGTCTGGCCTCGCAATGTAGAGAGGACCCGGGCAGGACAGGAACTGGCATGACAGAGCGGCAATGGAGCAGATAAGGGAGCTGCTTTCCTTGCTCATTCCCCACTTGGGTCTGTAGCCAGGGTCACGGAGGGGTCACAGAGGAGCCCCGCCCCAGGACATAGTGCCATCCTGGCCCCCAGACTGAACACAGACCCTGCCACGAATCAGAGGAGCTGTCTGGGAAAGGCCTTTCCACACTAACGCAGCCCGGAGGTGGCCCCAGAGCAAAGCCGAGCCCTCCTGGGTGGCTCTTCCCCGCATCCCTGGGCCCTGGCCAGTGAGGCCCAGCTCAGGCTTGGCTCCCCCAAAGGCCGAGAGCCTTCCCAACTCCAGAGTCCCATCCTCTGCTCAGCATCTTGGCCATACAGGTCTTTCCCCAGCTCCTCCATCTGCCCAGAGCCTGCGGGGAGAGCCCTAAGGCACTGAATCTGTGTGCACACAGTGACTCTTCTCCCTGGAAGGGGTCTTTGGGTTTTCCTTGTCATCACCCCATGGGTCCAGGCCGAGGAGCACCCCCTGGGAATTCGCAAAGACAAGCTCCTTGTCAGGGATCTGAGCTGAGAGAGGGCTGGGGACGGCTGTGGGGAAGTGGCACCTTTCTGGCATGTGCCTGCCAATGTGTCTGTCCCCTCTCTGCCCCAGTTCTGCAGAAGGGCAATAGAAGCCAATATGGGCAAGATGTGCCCTTGTTCTAAGGGTGGGCCAGGCTCTCAGCTGACCTTCTCATTCCCAGCAAGAAGCCACGTAGCCAGGCTGCATTTACCAGCTTGCCAAGGCCGCTGGTAGCCAAGTCCCCAGGAATAGATGGTCACCTCCATCTCCCGAAGGAAAGCTGCAGGGCTCTCCTATTTGAGGGTCCAAGCCAGCCTTTCTTAGAAATGGAGTTCCTTTATCTGAGGAGCAGCTCTCCATGTCGTACCGTTTGGCCACCTCATGCTTCCGGTGTCTTCTCACCTTGGGAGGCAGCAGGGTACCCCCTACTCTACCCCTCCTACCACCCAGTGAGCTGTGGGACCTTGTCACAGGACTGGCCCCACTACTCCCCTCCTGGTGGGAGCTAGAGGCCTGCGGGCCAACCCCGAGGCTTTTGTTTGCAGCATCCTTGACCTCGAGCTTGCTGGCCACCTGAGCCAGCCAGAAGAGGAGCTCCACCCTTCTGCCCCAGGAGGAAACCTGATGCTGTCGCCCAAGGCACTTTCGCTTGAGGAGTCATTAGCAGTTTCTGCTCTCACCCTGTCAGTCTGTTCCCAGTTCATCAACACTGCTGAGGAGCCTCCTTCCCCACAGTGCAGGGAGGCAGGGCGGGGTTAGGATGGAGCCCAGAACTGCTCCCAGCCTCAGGCCCCCTCTGGAGCAAGCGCGGGGCCTTGTCTCTCTGATGTGCTGCCTGGGTGCCGGGAAGGTAGGGAGCAAGAAGAGCGAGGTGGGCGGGTGAAGGGCCCACTGACCAGGGGTGGGGTGGGGGGGATATGCAGACAGATTGGAGGGAGGTGCTGCTGGAGCAGGGAGCAGAGGACAGACTGGGGGCGGGGCGGGGGGGAGCACTTGGCTTCAGCTCATTTAAGGCAGTGCCGACAGTCTTGTGTCTCAGCAGCAGTGAGAGTCCCATCTACATGGATCCCAGGGTGGCTAGGAGCGACCGACTGAGTAGTCACTGCCCTGGGGAGCTTCCAGCTAGCGGGGCCCAGGGAGAAAGTCTACCTCAACAGGAGGTAGGCCTTAGAACCAGAAGTCACTGTGGCCGTCCCCCAAAGTGCCCTCAGCAGTCTATGCCATGGCCTCTGGTTGAAGAGGCCCTTTCACAAGGAAGTCCGAAAGCTAGAGACCTCCTTCGGGAGGAGTCTCTGAGCTGACTGCCTCCTTTCCTGTGGCCACCAGGCCTGGGCATGTGGAAAGCAGAGGTGTCTGGATGCTAGTGAGGAGGGAAGTAGCTGTGGTGGGACCTGTGTGCAGAGTAGGTGAGAGGGATCAGGAGCTATTTGGGTTAGAGTCCAGCCCCAAAAGGCAGAAAGTGAGGCTGGCAGAGGTTTGCACCCAGGCGATGTCTCTCCCATCCCCCTCAGCCACTCTCTGGCGGCCTCGTCCAGGCTCAGCCCCTGTTGCTCATCCCAGTTCTCAGGGCCCTGGCCTCCCCTTCTAGTGGAAGAATACACCACATAAAAGGCAGGAGCATGGCCTCTGCAGGTGTGACCCAAGGAAGTGCGGTAATTCTGACATTCCTGCCCTTCGGCTGCTTCCATGTGCTGTCCAGGGATCTGTGGGTCAGCTGAGTGATCATGGGGTCAGACTAGTTCCTCTTGCAAGGGAAGAAAAGGAGATGCAGGAGGCATATGGCTTGACCGAAGTCAAACATCAAATTAAAGGACAGGAGCCCACATCTCCCACCCACAACTTTTCCCACTGCTCAGTGCCGCCCTCTGTCTCTAGAGGCCCAATCAATGTCAAAATGCCCTCTCGAAGATCTCTAGCACCCAGAGACCTGGGTTCAGATCCTGGTTCCACTGCTTCTAGCAAGCCTGGGTGCCTCAGGTTCCTCGTCTGTAAAACAGGGTAGTGTTAATACCTATCAAAGGGTTGTCGTGAGGATTCAGTGAGTTCCTACTTAGAGAATGTTTAGAACGGCACCTGGCACCTAGGAAGTGTGTAAGTTTTGGCTAGTACTTTTATCACCCCCCTGTTCTTATGTGTTTGTGGGATTCCGTGTGTGGTCCCGTCCCTCACCCCCTTCTCGGGGCTCAGCTGGACAGGCTGCCCTGACAGGCTTCACTACTGGGATAATCTCCTGGCCGCAGTATTGGACTTGACATGCTGTCACATCGAATCAGCTTCTGAGCTGCTGTGGGCCTGACAGTGCAGGGCCAGGGGAGGAAGGGAAAGGCGAGGGTGGGCTTCTGAGCTAGGGTCAGAGCAACCTGATCGAGGTGAAGACAGAGAAGTTGCTGAGACAAGGCATTCTTGAACAGTGACGAGCCCGCCCCTCCACAGCCCAGGGCTGTCACTTGGAGAGCCTCAGGAGCACCATGGCCCTGGACAGTGCGAGGGCCTGGAGAGTTCAGAGTGACCCCTGCAGAGTGGTGTCGGGGGAGGGAGGTGGGGACCCAGAACCGCAGCAACACCAAGGTTCTCACACTCTGGGGTGCATGAGGATTGCCTGGGAGCCTGCAGTGGCTTGTTTTACTTCCTCTGAGTGCAGTTATAACAGATCCTAACTTGGTGGACCTGTACTGGGACCCAGGTTCCAGCATTTTTAATAAGCTCCCCCATTGCTTCTGATCCCTACCCAAATTTGAGAACTGATTGATCAGAAGAACTTCATAGCAGTCTCCTTACCCACTCAGAAGTAGGAGAGTTCTAGGGGCTCAGGTCAGTGTGATGTGAGTGTCCTTTGGTGACCCCCACACTCACCCCAGGGGGACCCCACTTGCCCAAAGCCCCCATCCTGTGTTCTGGCTGGCTTCACTTCCTAATCCCCCCCCCCTTTGCTGACCACACGTGCAGGTCTGGGCCCACTATGAGGAGCAGCCCGTGGAAGAGGTGGTGCCCGTGCTGGAGGAGAAGGAGCGCTCGGCCAGCTACAAGCCGGTGTTCGTGACCGAGATCACTGATGACCTGCACTTCTATGTGCAGGATGTGGAGACCGGTGAGTACGCTGGCCCAGCCTGCCTCCAGAAGCCCCTCGGTTCAGCGGGAGGGCGGGGCACAGCCCCCAGCTCCCAGGGGCCTCTCCCCGATAGCCTATGGCTGCTACCCCGGCCCTGGGCCCTCAGTCATTTCATGAACTGCAGATGGGCCCTGGAGTAGGCGAGGCTTAGCTGGGCCTCTGAGGGCTAATGAAGTAACCCGTCTGGTCTGGGTGGTACTCTGAGATTCTTGGAGAATTGTTTTGCTCTCAGACAGCCCAGGCTGGGTTAGGCATGGGGATTTGTAGCCCTCAGAGTCTATCAGGAAGCAAGGAACAGATTGTCTCTATGTGGTCAGGAAGTACAAACCAGCATTACTTAACCCTCCTCCCCCTCAGCTTCCTTGGGAAGGCAGCAGGAGGAGAGGAGCCTGGGCTTTTTTCTCTGGGGTTTCTCCTTCTCTCGAGGTTACCATAGCCCTGAGTGGTAGCCGGTTGCCATGGAAACAGGCGGCACTCTAGGGGAAGTCCTCCTCGGGCAGTCTTTCTGAAGGACCCTCTGTCTCCATCCTCCTCCTTCCCTCAAGGGCGGTGCACTGTGGCCTGGGTCACTTCAGCAGACACCTCAGGCTTCTGGAGGACAGAGGGTGGTAGAGGCCACTCTGGTGGGGGTGGCCCTGTGGCTCAACTTCCCACCTCCACTCCCTTTGCTCTCTCTACCCTTCCCTCCTCTCCTTGACACCCTGTGCAGGAAACCATTTTAGTTGAGGGCAGAGGAAAAAGCTCTTCAAGCCGCCTCTAGGTCCAAGGAGCCAGATCCTTGCAAGGCGGAGAGGCCTGAAGATGTCACTGGCACTCGAGGCAGCCCCATGGGTGGCAGGCTGTGACTAGCCCACCCCCCGCCCCCCCCCCCATCAAGGCCTCTCCAGATCATCAGCCTCATCTCAACCAC
>NW_022591928.1:0-4780 GCF_004348235.1 Phoca vitulina
GATAAACCCAGTGAAAGAACTGCCATTTTTCTGTTCCATCCTCTGTTGGCACATGTTTCCTGTCAGGACCAAGAATTTAGCAATTTTTAAAAGAAATAATAAAAAAATAATCAGTTGGAGGGGAGTGGATCTACCATGTTAAAGACAGGGCCATTGGATTTTATCAGTAACTATTTGAATAAATGAGGTACTCATTTATATTGACATAGTTTATACCAATATAGGTCCACATTATCACAAAAAGTAAATCGTAATTATTTAATATAAGAAAAATCACATAAAAGACCTTGTGTTGGCATCAGTCATAGGTACAAAAGGTCTTTCATTCTGAGCTTAATAAGACTTATATAAGTACTATAAGTATGTACATACATTTTAGAGAGAATGGGGCTGAGGGAAAAAGAAGGAGAGCAATCAGAAAGAATCAGAAGGAGATACAGACAGAGAGAGAGAAGTTATTGTAAATATGTATCTCATGATTCTACACAATTTGATTTGCACACACCTCACATGCAATAGAATATAATACAACATAATCTCAAAAATGCATTCAGATACAGGAATTTAAGACCTAGAATGTACTTATACAGAGAATACAATTTCATTCAAAATATCAATACTAGTTCTGCATATAAACATTTTGGCAGAATTGACTCTCTAATATATTTATGAAAGATATACCTTTTTATTTTGTATTGTAGCAAAACAATTAAACACTCCATCAAGGAGAACAACACCATCTCAATACAGTGCTTCACTTTTCCCTAAACATGCTTAAAATTACTGTACCAATTTATCGGGAACTCTGAAAACTCATTGGTCATTCATAGGTAGAATCAGAACTCTAAAATCTGGTGGCCAAAACTTTCCTCTTCCTTCTGCAGATTTCTATTTCACACATTACCAACAAGAGTTTTAAAATTCCTGAAAGAGGTAGGATTATTCCCTATCAACATTCTAATCAGAATAAACACGTTCAAGAGTTATCCAATTGTGTAATCTATGTACACAGTGTAATGCTTTACATCACTCCCTATGATGCAATAATTACATAGATAATAACATAGAGATAAAAACAGATACATTCTCAAGGCAAAGCAGGTCAAAGCGCTATAAAGGAAACCTTAAATTAGTACAAGGAAAGGCATAAAGAAAAGGATATTCTGGTATTATACAAAATGTCAGACATCCATCGTCATCAGGCTAATTACCACCTTTCTAGAAGCTATCCTTAAGGGTTGTACCCAACACATGCCAGGTCTAAGGCAAGTCTGATGACCATTTTCATCCAACTGCTTAGTACTGAAGAAGCATAGTTCTAAACCAACCAAAGAGGCATCAGAAAATTATTCTAGCTCTATCCTATTCAAATGATTAGGCATACACTACACTTTTAATTCTTCTAAGACTTTAAAAATCAGAATTGGGTTTGATTTTAGACCCATTGATGTGTGAAAGAAATGGTACAAAACTGGCATAAAATAAGTGTCCATAAAATCCAAATAGAGAATGTAGTATTTCACACTATTTTATACCTCCTTTGATTTCCTATAAAGAGGTATTCGGTGGTATCCACACAAAAAAATTCTTAATAGAATTAACATATAAAAGTATTTGAGACAGTCTAAATGTGTACAACAGGGTATATCCCCTGACTCACACCTGCTCAGAAGAGCAAAAAAACCAAACCATGGTTCAGTCTCCTGCACACATGCACATACACTTATCTGAAATAAATTGCTGGCATTTTTAAATGTGCATAAGAGGGGCACCTGGGTGGCTCGGTTGGTTAAGCGTCTGCCTTCAGCTCAGGCCAAGATATCAGGGTCCTGGGATCAGGCCCCATGTTGGGTTCCCTGCTCAGTGGGGAGTCTGCTTCTTCCTCTCCCTCCCACACCCCTCCACCCCACTCATGTGTTCTCTCTCTTACTCTACCTCTCTCAAAAAGAGAAATAAAAATAAATAAATAAATAAATAAATAAATAAAATCTTTAAAAAAAATAAAAATAAAAAATAAATGTGCCTAAGAAAGGAAAACAGTCACCAAAGTGAAAGAAGGCAGAAATAAAATGCTAACTCATCCAAGAGAAAAACCAATCACATCATGTACCATTAGAATATAATAATGATATATTTTAACATTACTATATCAACTAGGACTAAGAAGACAGGTTAGAAAAGATAAAACCCTGGTAAAATGAACTTCTGCAAATGATTTGCTGCTTTACAAGATTATATATGTGTGTATTACCACCTCACAACAATCAGAATGGCTAAAATTAACAAGTCAGGAAATAACAAATGTTGGTGAGGATGTGGAGAAAGGGGAACCCTCTTTCATTGGTGGGAATGAAAGCTGGTACATCCACTTTGGAGAACAGTATGGAGGTTCCTCAAGAAGTTAAAAATAGAGCTACCCTAGGACCCAGCAATTGCACTACTGGGTATTTACCTCAAAGATACAAATGTAGTGATCCGAAGGGGCACGTGCACCCTGATGTTTATAGTAGTAATGTCCACAATAGCCAAACTATGGAAAGAGCCCTGCTGTCCATTGACAGATGAATGGATAAAGAAGAGGTGGTGTATGTATACAATGGGATATTATTCAGCCATCAAAAAAAATGAAATCTTGCCATTTGCAACAGCGTGGATGGAACTAGAAGGGTATTATGCTAAGCGAAATAAGTCAGCCAGAGAAAGACAATTATCATATGATTTCACTCATATGTGGAATTTAAGAAACAAAACAGAGGATCATAGGGGAGGAGAGGAAAAAAATAAAACAAGATGAACCACAGAGGGAGACAAACCATAGGAGATTCTTAATCATAGGAAACAAACCGAGGGTGGCTGGACATTAAGGAGGGCACGTGATGGAATGAGCAATGGGTATTGTATAAGACTGATGACTCACTGAACTCTACCTCTGAAACCAATAATATATGTTAATTGAATTTAAATAAAATAAAAAAATTTAAAAAGATTATATATGTGTGTGTGTGTGTGTGTGTATATATCTGAAGGAATGCTGATTGACTACTTATCTGAGCAGTATGAAAATGAATATGATTTTAAGTTGAAAAATAAAATATCAGGTAAAGCAGATGCCCACCAAAAGAGAAAAAAGAATGTGACTGTCTGAATGTTACAATTGCTTCCAGTGTCTTCCTGGAGAGCACACTGGGAGGGAACTACAATATTCATGTCATAGTCTACCATCTCACTTCTATTTTTTTCTCATTATATTCATGAAAATTATTATCCTTTAGTAACACTGAATATGGGAAAGATCAGGTTGTACATTCATTCTCCCATCGATTCTCAAGAGTATGTTCTGCTCACATGAAAAATTGCTCAACATCGCTCGGCATCAGGGAAATCCAAATCAAAACCTCAATGAGATATCACCTCACACCAGTCAGAATGGCTAAAATTAACAAGTCAGGAAATGACAGATGTTGGCGGGGATGTGGAGAAAGGGGAACCCTCCTACACTGTTGGTGGGAATGCAAGCTGGTGCAGCCACTCTGGAAAACAGTATGGAGGTTCCTCAAAGAGTTGAAAATGGAGCTACCATACGATCCAGCAATTGCACTACTGGGTATTTACCCCAAAGATACAAATGTAGGGATCTGAAGGGGTATGTGCACCCCGATGTTTATAGCAGCAATGTCCACAATAACCCAACTGTGGAATGAGCCAAGATGTCCATCGACATATGAATGGATAAAGAAGATGTGGTATATATATACAATGGAATATTATGCAGCCATCAAAAGGAATGAGATCTTGCCATTTGCAATGACGTGGATGGAACTGGAAGGTGTTATGCTGAGTGAAATAAGTCAATCAGAGAAAGACATGTATCATATGACCTCACTGATATGAGGAATTCTTAATCTCAGGAAACAAACTGAGGGTTACTGGAGTGGTGGGGGTGGGAGGCATGGGGTGGCTGAGTGATAGACATTGGGGAGGGTATGTATTATGGTGAATGCTGTGAATTGTGCAAAACTGTTGAATCACAGATCTGTACCTCTGAAACAAATAATACATTATATGTTAAAAAAAAAAAAAGAAGATAGCAGGAGGGGAAGAATTTGAAGGGGGGGAAATCGGAGGGGGAGACGAACCATGAGAGACAATGGACTCTGAAAAACAAACTGAGGGTTCTAAAGGGGAAGGGGGTTGGGAGGATGGGTTAGCCTGGTGATTGGTATTAAAGAGGGCACGTTCTGCATGGAGCACTGGGTGTTATACACAAACAATGAATCATGGAACACTACATCAAAAACTAATGATGTAATATATGGTGATTAACATAACAATAAAATTTTTTTTTTAAAAAGAGTATGTTCTGCTGATCTGGGTCAGTTTCTTCCCTTTCACCTCCCCTACTCAGCATCCATCCCTCTCCAATCTGTGTGCACCACCACAGAACACAATCTTCCCAGAGGAAGGATATATTTTGATTAAGGTTAAATGAGAAATTTCATTTCATCTCCTGCTTACCACATTTAAGACTTGTGTAATTAGACTAAAAACCATCATCTATGTATAGGTAAGCATCAAATGACTGAATGCAGTAAGAGAGATTGATTCCTCTTAGACAAACTATGTAAATAATGCTGGCTGGAAATACAGAACACACTCCTTCTCTCTCCCTCTCTAAAAAAAAAATAATAATAATAAATAAAATAAAATGTTCTAGCTAAGAAATAGAATTTTAAATTTTATTTAATTTTAATTAATTTAAATTTAAATGACTTCCTGTGGC
>NW_022591929.1:0-4777 GCF_004348235.1 Phoca vitulina
CGCGCGTGGCTCCAGGTCGCTGGCCACGATGGAGTAGGAGACGCGGCCATTGGGCCCCAGGTCGGGGTCCGAGGCGCTGACTTGGGCAATGGAGGCACCCGGAGGGTTATTCTCGGCAATGTGGACCAAATAGAAAGCCTGTTCGAAAACTGGTGCGTTGTCGTTGACATCTGCGATCTGCAGAGTGATGCTTATACTGGAGGAGAGGGGCGGCTTTCCCCTGTCGGTGGCCAATACAGTGATGTTGTATTCCGGAATCTCCTCCCGGTCCAGGGGCCCATCTGTCACTAGCTTGTAATAGTTCTTCGAGTAAGATTTCAGTATAAACTCAGCGTTTCCCAAGATGCGGCAGTAAACTTCTCCATTTTCTCCAGAGTCTCTATCTCTTGTTTTTATCAAGGCAATCACAGTTCCTGGTGGTGAATCTTCTGGTAGGGGAGTAAATACTGAAGTGATAATCACTTCAGGTGCACAATCATTCTCATCGAGAATTTCAACTTGGATACTGCAGTGGGCTGCTAGATCTCCAGGATCTTTTGCTTCTACACTGAAAATGTAACTATTAGCAATTTCAAAATCAAAATCATCCTTTGTCGTGATTTCTCCTGTTCTTTTATCTAAGTTAAAGAACTGTTCCACTAGTTCGTCCACATTATGAAAGGAGTAGGTGATCTCTGCATTGACACCCTCGTCCTGGTCAGTAGCAGTTACTTGAAGCACAGAGAAGCCCGGGGGCACACCTTCCTGCAAGCTGACCTTGTATATATCCTGGACGAACACTGGGGGGTTATCGTTAGCATCGGTCACTTGAATTTGGATCTGGGTGGTGCCACTTTGGGGTGGGTCCCCACCATCCACGGCTGTTAGAACCAACTGATGGAAATTCTGTTCTTCTCTGTCTAAAGAATGTTTCAGAACCAACTCAGGATATTTACGTCCATCTGCAGTTTGTTTCTCTGCTAGATCAAAGTGCTCATTGTCATTAAGATGGTATCTTTGCAGTGAATTCGGACCAGCATCTGAATCCAGGGCCGGGTCTAGTGGAAATGTTTTACCCGGCTTGGTGGATTCTACAATTTTTAATTCAATCTTACTCTGTTTGAATAGTGGGGTGTTGTCATTTATATCCTGCACTATTACTGCTACATGGAAAATATTTAGTGGGTTTTCAGCGACAGTATCGAAATCCAGAATACACAGAGGCTTCTTTCCGCATATCTGCTCTCGGTCTATTCTGTCACTCACAATTAAGTCCCCACTCTCAGGGTTTACAGTGAAATATTCTTTCTCCGCGCTAACCCGCAGCTTCCGGGCTGGCAAGTCCTGGACACTGAGCCCCAGATCCTTGGCGAGGTTTCCTACCACGGAGTTTTGGGCCAGCTCTTCGGGAATTGAATAGCGGATTTGATTCGGGAGAGCCCCTCGTAACAAAGACAGCAGGAAAGCCAACAATACCTGCCGCCATCGCGCTGGGCTGCTCCTCTCTGCGTTCGGCCTCATCCTGTCTGTCTCCACGGTGGCTCTGCTTTTTGGTCGGGAGGAGAAATAAGCCCTCCGTGGATGGCAAAAGCCTGGGTAGGGTCTCTCTTCCTGCTTTTGTTTTCTGTATCCGAATCTTTACTGGTCTCCTCTAAGTGGCTGGTTTGAGCAGGAAGTTACCCTCTAAGAGGCTCCCAAATGCATCTTCTCTCACTTTTTTGACCTACAGCGACACCCAGAGGTTTTCCCGTGGAAGTGCACCAATTGCTTGTAAATGTTTTGAGAAAATATTTCTTTTCTGAATTTACAGAGACTGTTTGTTTTTAAAATGGTATATATTCATATAGCTCCAAACTGAAAAGGCACATACAGCATACTGCCTCCTCTCTGCTTTCAATAACACATTTCTCCCAGGAGAAATAAGTGTTAGATTTTTTTGTGTGTACCATTCCAGAGATATGTTTTGTATAGTGCAGATTTTTATAAATGTTCTCCCCCCTTAATACATAAATGTAAGTATACAATATACTATGTTCTGCATCTTGCTTTTTTCACTCATTATATCTTGAAATTATTTCATATCAGTAGATAAAGAGCTTTCCCATTTATTTCTTCCATCATATTGTTGCACAATAATTTACTTCACCAGAAATACTATTTTCTAAAAGAAACCCAGTGCGCATTCAAACAAAAGTACATTTTCAGTGTGATATTAGGGTAAAAACTATCTACTGCTCTCCTAGACATTTAAAATATGTATCACTCTGATTCTGGAATGTATTCTTTTTTTTTTTTTTAAGATTTTATTTATTTGACAGAGAGAGACACAGAGAGGGAATACAAGCAGGGGGAGTGGGAGAGGGAGAAGCAGACCTCCCTCAGAGCAGGGAGCCCCATGCGGGGCTTGATTCCAGGACCCTGAGATCATGACCTGGGCCGAAGGCAGACGCTTAACGACCAAGCCACCCAGGCACCCCCTGGAATGTATTCCTAATGCCACATCCAAACATACCTGACACAGTTTCAGGCCAATTGGTATTTCCAAATTTTATTTTAAAGCTTCAGTACTTTAAACTTTTTTTTTTTTTTAAGATTTTATTTATTTATTTGAGAGAGAGAGAATGAGAGACAGAGAGCATGAGAGGGAGGAGGGTCAGAGGGAGAAGCAGACTCCCTGCCTGATGCGGGACTCGATCCTGGGACTCCAGGATCATGACCTGAGCCGAAGACAGTCGCTTAACCAACTGAGCCACCCAGGCACCCTTAAAGCTTCAGTACTTTAAATAATCTCTCCTTAGAATCTCTCTCAATATTATTTCCTCTCTCCTTTCCCCATGACAGCTAATTGCATCACATGACAGTCTGTTTTTCTATGTATCGCAACACAGTTTCCCACAAAGACTAAAGCATTTAAAAACTAAAATGCTCCTTCTTAAGTTGAATTGAGGCATAGTCCACAATCTACTGCTACAATTCCCAGGTATCTAAAAAGCACTAATTTGTGTAGCCCTAGACATTCATGAATTCTTAGTTAACTCACAGAACTAAAGGAAAGCACAAGGATGTTGCATATCCCTTGCATACAAAATATTCCCCCATATCAGATCATCCCAGAGCCACCTCAGAGCTAACTGAGAGCAATTTTCAGGAATAGGGATGAGGCCTACTTCATAAGTAGCATAAATCATATCAATTCAGAATCCAAGTTACCCAACCTTTATAAGTGACTCTCATGATGAAAAAGGTAAGATTTTGAAAACGGTTTTCCTTAGAAATTGAGAAGGATCTCACAGTGATGCCATAATAGAAAATTTAGAAATTATTAAAATTACTCCTTCCACCTACTTAAAGATGAATGAAATAAAATGGGCAATATTTTTGGTAATCACAGAAGTGCACAAAGGAATCATACATAGTGACTGCTGATGCATCTCACAAACTGCAACAAAATACTTGAAATACACCAATCCAGTTGAGAAGCTATCCCCGTTAAAATTATATCTAAAAGTTAATATTTTCTCCGGTCTTTATAAATTGCCACTGTTTAATTATAATGGAAAATACCTTTTCAAGGAAAAAAAGAAAACTTCAAGCAAAGTGTAAAAAAGCAGGCATTTAAAAATAGTCTAGAATCAATAACAGCTTCATAAGACAGAATAATATGATTTTACACAGTTGCCTTTCATTTCAGTTCTTCTTCTTCTTCTTCTTCTTCTTCTTCTTTTTTAAGTCATTCTCTAGAGTGCGTGGGTGGCTCAGTTGGTTAAGCATCTGACTCTTGATTTCAGCTCTGGTCTTGTCCTCAGGATCATGAGTTCTAGCCCTGTCTTGGGCTTCACGATGGGTGTGGAGCCTACTTAAAAAATAAAAAATAAAATAATCTCTACACCCAACATAGGGGCTCGAACTCATGACCCCAAGATCAAGTCACATGCTCTACCCACTGAGCAGCCAATGCCCTGCATTTCACAGTTCTAATCCTTGCACTAATGCCTAAGTGAAAATGGTGCTTAAAGAAGAGAGAGAGAGGTATAAAATTAAGAGAGTGTTGCTGAAACTGTAACTAAATGAAGACTACAAATGATAATAAACTTTTAAGAGTAGTAACTGCTATTGATTATTCTTGAGAGATCATCTGCCCCTCCCCTTTATTATTTATTTATTTATTTATTTATTAAAGATTTTATTTATTTGACAGAGACACAGCAAGAGAGGGAACACAAGCAGGGGGAGCGGGAGAGGAAGAAGGAGGCTTTCCACTGAGCAGGGAGCCCAATGCGGGGCTTGATCCCAGGACCCTGGGACCATGACCCGAGCGGAAGGCAGACACTTAACGACTGAGCTACCCAGGCGCCCCTATTATTTATTTATTTTTATAGATTTTGTTTATTTGACACAGAGAGAGAGAGCACAAGCAGAGGAAGCAGTAGGCAGACGGAAAGGGAGAAGCAGGCTCCCCGTTGAGTAGAGAACCTAACGTGGGATAGATCCCAGACCCTGGGATCATGACCTGAGCCTAAGGCAGACGCTTAACCAGCTGAGTCACCTAGGGGCCCCATGCCCCTCCCCCTTTAAAGTAATAGAATACTAAAAAAGAAGTGTCTTTACTTCATATATTACCTAATATGTTATTATCTTATACAATTGGAGACGTTTATATAGCTCTCTGCCTATGTTTTGTTGTGGCAAGATCGACTCACCTGATGAAGACTAGCGTCTGCTTTTGTTTCAAGTAAATTCTGAGTTATCAGAAGAGGCTCGCTTTTCCCACAGCTCTCCTGGCTGATGAGCGTGTCCG
>NW_022591930.1:0-4776 GCF_004348235.1 Phoca vitulina
AAACTCTGTCCCCATTAAACAAGAGCCCCCCGAGCCCCCCCCCCCCCGAGCCCCAGGCCCCCACCAATCTACTGTCTCTGAATTGACTACTCCCTCTATACCTCACATGAGTGGAGTCGTTCGGTCGGTTGGCTCTTTGTGCCCAGTGTATTTCACAGAGCCTGAGGTCGCCAGGATGCGTCCGTGGTGCGGCAGGTCAGAACTTCCTTCCTTTTTAAGGCTGAATAATATTCCACCATCCGTCCGTCCCACATTTTGCGTACCCATTCATCCGCCCGTGGACACCCGCCTGCTCCCACCTCTTGGCTCTCGTGATAAGGCTGCTGCGAACATGAGTGCACGAATCTCTCTCCAGGACCCTGATTTCAATTCTTTGGTGCATATACCCAGAAGTAGAATTGCTAGATCACAGGGAATGATTTTTTGAGGAACTTTGCCCTGGTGTTTCTTATTTGCCAATTAATGTTGGGCCGCATCAAGCACACGAGTTCTGCCCAGAGGAGCGCAGACCCTCACAGGCTCCCAGGGCCCAAGCCCTTGACCCTGACCCTGGGGGTGTGTGCTTCCAACCTGAACTTCCTGGTCCCCCGGGCCCCTGAGTGGCTGTGCTGTTCGCTTGGCCCTTCATGAGGGAGAGTAGAAAGGAACTGGGGAGAGAAAGTGAGGGTGAGGGGTGGTACAGTGAGGCCAGGTGAGGTGATTTGGAATATGTGCATATAAAGATCTGTGATTCCAGACTTTTCTGTCAGTTGTTTGGCCAAACGAACCTTTCATTGTTGGCCTCATGCATCCAGCCACATTCCCTCTTCAGGTAGATGGGAAGCTCCGTGACCCCAGATCTGAACCTGGGGTAGTGAGAGGAAGTGCACGTCACGGGCTCCAGGGGGGTCCCGCCTTCCTGCCAGTCTGGGGGCAGCAGCTCCGTAAACACAACGGGGTCTTGTTGTCTGGAGCCTAAGCACAGCGTTCACACTCATGCTTTCTTCTCTAAGCCTCAGTTTCTGCATCTGTAAAAACGGGGTTGCATTGAGGAGTAAATAGAAGTGAAGGTCAAGGTCTTGGGTGGGGCTCCACTGTGCAGCTGTGGACACACTCAGCAGCAGGGGCGTGGATGTTTATGGCTGTGGTTGCGTTCCTTCTCGGGTGGCTGGAGCGTGCAAAGGCAGGATGAGGTAGAAGCTCCTCCAGGGACTGGCTCGCCGCTGGAAGAGCACGTCTCTCTCTTCTGACTTTACGTTCTTCGTGGCATCTGCTGTTAGTAACACACAAGCAATTTATGTCATTAAATATGACTGTGATGTCATCGCTATGACTGGCGTGCCATATAATGTGTGGACATCTTCAGTAACTCCACATGACCCATCAGGGCCCATTCCCCAACTGAAGACCAAAATAAAAAGGGTACCTGACATAACATGCCTCTCAGTGTGCCAGACAATGGTTTAGAAATTAACATTTATTATAGCCACTATAAATAGACCTAATAACATTTTGTGTAACAGCTTTATTGTGATATAAGTCACACAGTATATAATTCACCCATTTATAGTGTGCAATTTTTAGTATATTCACAGAGTTGTGCAGCCATCACCACGATCAATTCTAGAACATTTCATCACCCCAAAAAGGAAGTCTGTACTTCCTTTAGCCATCGCTCCCTGCTCCCCATTTCTTCTCAACCCTTCAATCCCTGGCAACCGCTAAGCTAATTTCTTCTCTATAGATTTTCCTGTTTGGGACATTGCATATACATGTATATCCATCCTATAACACGTGGACCTCTGCAACTGGCATCTTTTTTTTTTTTTTTTTTTTAGATTTTATTTATTTATTTGAGAGAGAGAGAGAGAGTGAGAGAAAACATGAGAGGGGAGAGGGTCAGAGGGAGAAGCAGACTCCCCACTGAGTGGGGAGCCCGATGTGGGACTCGATCCTGGGACTCCAGGATCATGACCTGAGCTGAAGGCAGTCGCTTAACCAGCTGAGCCAACCAGGCACCCGCAACTGGCATCTTTAACTTAGTATAATTTTTACCAAGTTAATTCATGTTGTAGCACATACCAGTACTTTGCTTCTTCTTATGGCCAAATAATATTCCAGGGTATGGATACACCACATTTTGTTTATCCATTCATCAGCTGATGGACATTTGGGTTGTTTCTACTTTGGGACAATTGTGAAGAGTGCTGCGAGGAACATTTGTGTGCAAGTTTTCATGTGGAAATTATTTTCAGCTCTCTTGGGTAGACACCTAGGCATTTCGGAATTGCTGGCTCGTATGGTCCATCTACGTGTAACATTTGAGAGCTGCCATACTGTCTTCCAAAGCAGCTGCACCATTTTCCATTTCCACCAGCAGGAAACGAGGGTTCTGATTTCTCTCATCCTCACCAACACTTGTTGTTTTCTGACTTGATGACAGCCATCCTCGAGGGGAGTGGGATGCCACTGTAGTTCTCATTTGAAATTCCCTGATGGTTAATGACGTTGAGCATCTTTCCAAGTGTTTATTGGCCATGTGTATGACTTCTTAGGAGAAATGTCGATTAATGTCCTTTGCCCAGTGTTTAAATTGGATTATGTGGCTTTATTACTGAGTGGCAAGAGTTCTTGATGCATTTGATCCAAGTCATTTATCAGATATATGATTTGCATATGTTCTCCTATATCAGGGTTGTTTTTCCACTTTCTTGATGGTGTTCTCTGAAGTACAAATTTAAAAAATTTTGATGAAGTTCAATTTGTCTCTTTTTTTTTTCTTTTGTTGTTTGTGCTTTTGGTGACATATCTAAGAAACTATTGCTTGATCCCAGGTCATAAAGATTAACTCATTTTCTTCTAAGCATTTTATAGTTTGGGCTGTTAAAGTATTTAATTCATTTCGAGTTAATATTTGTATAGGGTATGAGATAAGGGTTCAACTTCATTCTTTTGCATATAAATGCCCAATCTTCCAGTACCGTTTATTGAAAAAAGTCTTCTTTTGCCTTTGAATTGATCTGGCACCCATATTGAAAATCAGTTTACTATGAATGGGAGGTGTTTTTTTTCCCCCTGAACTCTCAGCTGCATTCCATTGATCTCTATGTCTATTCTTATGCCAGTATATCACAGTCTTGAGTACTGTAGGTTTGTAGTAAATTTTTAATTCAGGAAGTGTTAGGCCTCCAATTTAGATCTTCCCTGTCAAGATTGCGTTAGCAATTCTGTGTCCCTGGTGTTTCCATATAAATTTTAGGATCAGCCTATCAATTACGCAAAAAAAAAAAAAAATCAGCTGAGATTTTGAAAGACTTTGCATTAAATCTGAAGATCAATTCAGGGAGTGTTGTCATCTTACCAATATTAAGTCTCCAATCCATGAACGTGGGATATTTTTCCATTTGTTTTGGTCTTCACTTTCTTTCGGTAATGTTTTATAATTTTCAGTGTACGAGTCTTTCACTTTCTTGGTTAAATTTATTCCTAGAGATTTTTAAATTCTTTTTAGTGATATTATAAATAGAATTATTTTCTTAATTTAATTTTCAGATGGCTTATTGTTAGTGTACAGAAATACCCCTTTTTTGGGGTATCTTTATCTTGTATCCTGAAGCCTCTCTGAACTCATTTATTAGCTCTCATAATTCTTTTTGGTGGGTTGCTTAGGATTTTCTATATATATGCTTATGTTATCTTTAAGCAGAGATAATTTTACTTCTTCATTTCCAATCTAGATGCTTCATTTATTTTTCTTATCTTATTGCTGGCTAGGACCTCCAGTATAATGTTGAATAGAAGTGGTGAGAGTAAAATACTAGCCAATAGGATCCAAAAGTACATTAAAAGGATTATTCACCACGACCAAGTGGGATTTATCCCTGGGCTGCAAGGTTGGTTCAACATCCGCAAATCAATCAACGTGATACAATACATTAACAAAAGAAAGAACAAGAATCATATGATCCTCTCAATAGATGCAGAAAAAGCATTTGACAAAGTACAGCATCCTTTCTTGATCAAAACTCTTCAGAGTATAGGGATAGAGGGTACATACCTCAATATCATAAAAGCCATCTATGAAAAACCTACAGCGAATATCATTCTCAATGGGGAAAAACTGAGAGCTTTCCCCCTAAGGTCAGGAACGCGGCAGGGATGTCCACTATCACCACTGCTATTCAACATAGTATTGGAAGTCCTAGCCACAGCAATCAGACAACAAAAAGAAATCAAAGGCATCCAAATCGGCAAAGAAGAAGTCAAACTCTCACTCTTTGCAGATGATATGATACTTTATGTGGAAAATCCCAAAGACTCCACCCCAAAATTGCTAGAACTCATACAGGAATTCAGTAAAGTGGCAGGATATAAAATCAATGCACAGAAGTCAGTGGCATTCCTATACACCAACAACAAGTCAGAAGAAAGAGAAATTAAGGAGTCGATCCCCTTTACAATTGCACCCAAAACCATAAGATACCTAGGAATAAATCTAACCAAAGAGGCAAAGGATCTGTACTCAGAAAACTATAAAATACTCATGAAAGAAATTGAGGAAGACACAAAGAAATGGAAAAACGTTCCATGCTCATGGATTGGAAGAACAAATATTGTGAAGATGTCAATGCTACCTAGAGCAATCTACACATTCAATGCAATCCCCATCAAAATACCATCCACTTTCTTCAAAGAAATGGAACAAATAATCCTAAAATTTGTATGGAACCAGAAAAGACCCCGCATAGCCAGAGGAATGTTGAAAAAGAAAAGCAAAGCTGGCGGCATCACAATTCC
>NW_022591931.1:0-4776 GCF_004348235.1 Phoca vitulina
TGGCAAGAGCCGCCAAGTGGCGGATGACAAGGACCAGTCGTGCAAAGGTCTTGGAAAAGGACATTCTAGACGGAGAGAACCATGGATCACATCTATTCATCATTTCACTCTTATGTCTGGGAATGACCAGGAAGCAGGAAGATCCACCCATTGTCATAATCATTGTCATTGTTGTGTGTAGAAAAGAAAATGTGCATACTAAAATAAGCGCCTGGTACATTTTAGGTAATTAATAAATAAATGTTCTTATTCTTCCCTTATGAAAGCTTACTATACTTTTTTTTTTTTATTTTGTTATGTTATATTAGTCACCATACATTACATCATTAGTTTTTGATGTAGTGATCCACGATCCATTGTTTTCGTATAACACCCAGTGCTCCATGCAGTACGTGCCCTCCTTAATACCCATCTCCGGGCTAACCAATCCCCCCTCCCCCCCCTCTAAAACCCTGTTTGTTTCTCAGGTCCATAGTCTCTCATGGTTCATCTCTCCCTCCAATTCCCCCCGCCCATTTTTCCCTTCCTTCTCCTAATGTCCTCCATGTTATTCCTTATGTTCCACAAATAAGTGAAACCATATGATAATTGACTTTTTCTGCTTGACTTATTTCACTTAGTATAATCTCCTCCAGTCCCATCCATGTTGATGTAAAAGTTGGGTATTCATCTTTTCTGATGGCTGAGTAATATTCCATCGTATATATGGACCACATCTTCTTTATCCATTCATCTGTTGAAGGGCATCTAGGCTCTTTCCACAGTTTGGCTATTGCGGACATTGCTGCTATGAACATTGGGGTGCATATGGCCCTTCTTCTCACTACATCTGTGTCTTTGGGGTAAATACCCAGTAGTGCAATTGCTGGGTCATAGGGTAGCTCTATTTTTAAATTTTTGAGGAACCTCCACACTGTTTTCCAAAGTGGCTATACCAACTTGCATTCCCACCAACAGTGTAAGAGGGTTCCCCTTTCTCCACAACCTCTCCAACATTTGTTGTTTCTTTCCCTGTCCATTTTTGCCATTCTAACTGGTGTAAGGTGGTCTCTCAATGTGGTTTTGATTTGGATTTCCCTGATGGCTAATGATGATGAACATGTTTTCATGTGTCTGTTAGCCATTTGTATGTCTTCTTCAGAGAAGTGTCTGTTCATCTCTTCTGCCCACTTTTTGACTTGATTATTTGTTTTTTGGGTGTTGAGTTTGAGAAGTTCTTTATAGATCTTGGATACCAGCCCTTTATCTGTAGTGCCATTTGCAAATATCTTCTCCCATTTTGTGGGTTGCCTCTTTGTTTTGTTGACTGTTTCCTTTGCTGTGCAGAAGTCCCAAAAGTTCATGTTTGCTTTTGTTTCACTAGCTTTTGGAGATGTATCTTGAAAGAAGTTGCTGTGGGTGATGTCGAAGAGGTTACTGCCTATGTTCTCCTCTAGGATTTTGATGGATTCCTGTCTCACATTGAGGTCTTTCATCCACTTTGAGTTTATCTTTGTGAATGGTGTCAAGAGAATGGTCGAGTTTCATTCTTCTGCATGTGGCTGTCCAATTTTCCCAGCACCATTTATTGAAGAGACTGTCTTTTGTCCATTGCATGTTTTTTCCTGCTTTGTCAAAGATTATTTGGCCATAGAGTTGAGGGTCCATATCTGGGTTCTCTATTCTGTTCCATTGGTCTGTATGTCTGTTTTTGTGCCAGTACCATGCTGTCTTGGTGATCACTGCTTTGTAATATAGCTTGAAATCGGGCAACGTGATGCCCCCAGCTTTGTTTTTCTTTTTCAACATCTCCTTGGGGATTCGGGGTCTTTTCTGATTCCATACAAATTTTAGGATTGTTTGTTCCAGCACTTTGAAAAATGTCATTGGAATTTTGATCGGGATGGCATTGAAGGTATAGATTGCTCTGGGTAGCATAGACATTTTAACAATGTTTATTCTTCCGATCCATGAGCATGGAGTATTTTTCCATCTTTTTGTGTCTTCTTCAATTTCTTTCATGAGTGTTTTGTAGTTCCTAGAGTATAGATCCTTTACCTCTTTGGTTAGGTTTATTCCGAGGTATCTTAGGGTTTTCGGTGCTATTGTAAATGGAATCGTTTCTTTAATTTCTCTTCCTGCAGTTGCGTTGTTAGTGTATAAGAAAGCAACTGATTTCTGTGCATTGATTTTGTATCCTGCCACATTACTGAATTGCTGGATGAGTTCTAGTAGTTTGGGGGTGGAATCTTTTGGGTTTTCCACATAAGGTATCATGTCATCTGTGAAAAGAGAGAGTTTGACTTCTTCTTTGCCAATTTGAATACCTTTTATTTCTTTTTGTTGTCTGATTGCTGTTGCTAGGACTTCTAGTACTATGTTGAACAACAGTGGTGAGAGTGGGCACCCTTGACGTGTTCCTGATCTTAAGGGAAAGGCTCTCAGCTTTTCCCCATTGAGGATGATATTCGCTGTGGGTTTTTCATAGATGGATTTTATGAGCTTGAGGATTGTTCCCTCTATCCCTATATTCTGGAGAGTTTTAATCAGAAAAGGATGTTGTATTTTGTCAAATGCTTTTTCTGCATCAATTGAGAGGACCATATGGTTCTTCTCCCTCCTCTTATTAATGTGTTCTATCACATTGATTGATTTGCAAATGTTGAACCACCCTTGCATCCTGGGGATAAATCCCACTTGGTCGTGGTGGATGATCCTTTTAATGTATTGTTGGATCCTATTAGCTAGGATTTTGTTGAGGATTTTGGAATCCATATTCATCAGGGATATCGGTCTGAAATTCTCCTTTTTGATGGGGTCTTTGCCTGGTTTGGGGATTAAGGTAATGCTGGCCTCATAGAATGAGTTTGGAAGTTTTCCTTCTGTTTCTATTTTTTGAAACAGCTTCAGTAGAATAGGTATTATTTCTTCTTTGAATGATTGGTAGAATTCCCCAGGGAATCCATCAGGTCCTGGACTCTTGTTTTTTGAGAGGTTTTTGATCACTGCTTCAATCTCGTTACTGGTTATTGGCCTATTCAGGCTGTCAGTTTCTTCCTGTTTCAGTCTTGGCAGCTTACAGGTTTCCAGGAAGGCCTCCATTTCATCCAGATTGCTCAGTTTATTGGCATATAGTTGTTGATAATAATTTCTAATAATTGTTTCTATTTTCTTGGTGTTAGTCATGATCTCTCCCCTTTCATTCATAATTTTATTAATTTGGGTCCTTTCTCTCTTCTTTTGGATAAGTCTGGCCAGTGTTTTATCGATCTTATTAATTCTTTCAAAGAACCAACTTCTAGTTTCTTTGATCTGATCTACTGTGTTTCTGGTTTCTAATTCATTGATTTCTGCTCTAATTTTAATTATTTCTCTTCTAATGCGTGGCTTAGGCATCGTTTGTTGCTTTTTCTCTAGTTCTTTAAGGTATAGAGTTAGTTGGTGAATTCGGGATTTTTCTATTTTTTTGAGTGAGGCTTGGATGGCTATGTATTTCCCCCTTAGGACCGCCTTTGCACTATCCCATAGGTTTTGGACCGATGTGTTTTCGTTCTCATTGATTTCCATGAATTGTTTAAGTTCTTCTTTGATTTCTTGGTTGACCCAAACATTCTTGAGCAGCGTGGTCTTTAGCTTCCAAGTGTTTGAATTTCGGCCAAATTTTCTCTTGTGATTGAGTTCCAGTTTTAGAGCATTGTGGTCTGAGAATATGCATGGAATAATCTCAGTCTTTTGGTATTGGTTGAGACCTGATTTGTGACCCAGTATATGGTCTATTCTGGAGAAAGTTCCATGTGCGCTCAAGAAGAATGAGTATTCTGTTGTTTTAGGGTGCAATGTTCTGTAAATATCTATGAGGTCCATCTGGTCCAATGTATCATTCAAAGCTCTTGTTTCCTTGTTGATTTTCTGCTTAGATGATCTGTCCATTGCTGAGAGTGGAGTATTGAGGTCTCCTACAATTAACGTATTGTTATCAATATGACTATTTTGGTTAACAGTTGGCTTATGTAGATGGCTGCTCCCATGTTGGGGGCATAGATATTTACAATTGTTTGATCTTCTTGTTGGATAGACCCTTTAAGAATGATAGAGTGTCCTTCTGTGTCTCTTATTACAGACTTAAGTTTAAAATCTAATTTGTCTGATATAAGAATTGCTACCCCAGCTTTCTTTTGAGGTCCGCTGGCATGGAAGATAGATCTCCATCCCTTCACTTTCAGTCTGGATGTATCTTTAGGTTCAAAATGAGTCTCTTGTAGACAGCATATGGATGGGTCCTGTCTTTTGATCCAATCTGCAACCCTGTGCTGTTTTATGGGAGCATTTAGGCCATTCACGTTGAGAGTGATTATTGAAAGATATGAATTAATTGTCATCATGTTGTCTGTGAAGACCTTGTTTTTATAGATTGTCACTGTAAATTTCTGTTGTAGATCACTCTTGGGGTCTTTCTCCTTTTATAGAACCCCCCTTAATATTTCTTGCAGGGCCGGCTTAGTGGTCGCATATTCTTTCAACTTCTGCCAGTCGTGGAAGCTCTCCATGTCTCCATCCATTCTAAATGAAAGCCTTGCTGGATAAAGTGTTCTTGGCTGCATGTTCTTCTCATTTAGTATCCTGAATATGTCTTGCCAGGCCTTTCTGGCTTGCCAGGTCTCTGAGGATAGGTCTGACGTTATTCTGATGTTCTTCCCTCTGTACGTAAGGAATCTCTTCCCCCTAACTGCCCTTAAGATGGTTTCCTTGGTTCTAAGATTTGCAAGTTTTACTATTACATGCCGGGGTGTTGGCCTG
>NW_022591932.1:0-4772 GCF_004348235.1 Phoca vitulina
GGGAAGAGATTCCTTACGTACAGAGGGAGGAACATCAGAATAACGTCAGACCTATCCACAGAGACCTGGCAAGCCAGAAAGGGCTTGCAAGACATATTCAGGATACTAAACGAGAAGAACATGCAGCCAGGAATACTTTATCCGGCAGGCTGTCATTTAGAATGGATAGAGAGATGCAGAGCTTCCAAGACTGGCAGAAACTGAAAGAATATGTGACCACTAAGCTGGCCCTGCAAGAAATATTAAGGGGGGTTCTATAAAAGGAGAAAGACCCCAAGAGTGATATACAACAGAAATTTATAGGGACAATCTATAAAAACAAGGTCTTCACAGGCAACATGATGACAATTAATGCCTATCTTTCAATAATCACTCTCAATGTGAATGGCCTAAATGCTCCCATAAAACGGCACAGGGTTGCAGATTGGATAAAAAGACAGGACCCATCCATATGCTATCTACAAGAGACTCATTTTGAACGTAAAGATACATCCAGACTGAAAGTGAAGGGATGGAGATCCATCTTCCATGCCAGCGGACCTCAAAAGAAAGCTGGGGTAGTGATTCTTATATCAGACAAATAAGATTTTGAACAAAAGTCTCTAGTTAGAGACACAGAAGGACACTATATCATTCTTAAAGGGTCTATCCAACAAGAAGATCTAACAATTGTAAATATCTATGCCCCCAACATGGAGGCAGCCATCTACATAAGCCAACTGTTAACCAAAATAAAGAGTCACATGGATAACAATACGTTAATTGTAGGAGACCTCAACACTCCACTCTCAGCAATGGACAGATCATCTAAGCAGAAAATCAACAAGGAAACAAGAGCTTTGAATGACACACTGGACCAGATGGACCTCATAGATATATACAGAACATTCCACCCTAAAACAACAGAATACTCATTCTTCTTGAGTGCACATGGAACTTTCTCCAGAATAGACCACATGCTGGGTCACAAATCAGGTCTCAAGCGATACCAAAAGATTGAGATTATTCCCTGCATATTCTCAGACCACAATGTTTTAAAACTGGAACTCAATCACAAGAAGAAATTTGGCAGAAATTCAAACACTTGGAAGCTAAGACCACTCTGCTCAAGAATGTTTGGGTCAGGGGTGCCTGGGTGGCTCAGTCGTTAAGCCTTCGGCTCAGGTCATGATCCCAGGGTCCTGGAATCGAGCACCACATCCGGCTCTCTGCTCAGCGGGAAGCCTGCTTCTCCCTCTCCCACTCACCCTGCTTATGTTCCCTCTCTCACTGTGTCTCTCTCTGTCCAATAAATAAATAAAATCTTTAAAAAAGAAATACTGCAGAAAAGAATGTTTGGGTCAACCAGGAAATCAAAGAAGAACTTAAACAATTCATGGAAACCAATGAGAATGAAAGCACATTGGTCCAAAACCTATGGGATACTGCAAAGGCGGTCCGAAAGGGGAAATACATAGCCATCCAAGCCTCACTCAAAAAAATAGAAAAATTCTGAATTCACCAACTAACTCTCCACCTTAAAGAACTAGAGAAAAAAACAACAAACTATGCCTAAGCCACGCATTAGAGAGAAATAATTAAGATTAGAGCAGAGATCAATGAATTAGAAACCAGAAACACAGTAGATCAGATCAACAAAACTAGAAGTTGGTTCTTTGAAAGAATTAATAAGATCGATAAACCACTGGCCAGACTTATCCAAAAGAAAAGAGAGAGGACCCAAATTAATAAAATTATGAATGAAAGGGGAGAGATCACGACTAACACCAAGGAAATAGAAACAATTACTAAAAATTATTATCAACAACTATAGGCCAATAAACTGAGCAATCTGGATGAAATGGAGGCCTTCCTGGAAACCTATAAACTCCCAAGACTGAAACAGGAAGAAATTGACAACCTGAATAGGCCAATAACCAGTAACGAGATTGAAGCAGTGATCAAAAACCTCCCAAAAAATAAGAGTCCAGGGCCTGATGGATTCCCTGGGGAATTCTACCAAACATTCAAAGAAGAAATAATACCTATTCTACTGAAGCTGTTTCAAAAAATAGAAAAAGAAGGAAAACTTCCAAACTCATTCTATGAGGCCAGCATTACCTTAATCTCCAAACCAGGCAAAGACCCCATCAAAAAGGAGAATTTCAGACCGATATCCCTGATGAATATGGATTCCAAAATCCTCAACAAAATCCTAGCTAATAGGATCCAACAATACATGAAAAGGATCATCCACCACGACCAAGTGGGATTTATCTCCAGGATGCAAGGGTGGTTCAACATTCTCAAATCAATCAATGTGATAGAACACATTAATAAGAGGAGAGACAAGAACCATATGGTCCTCTCAATGGATGCAGAAAAAGCATTTGACAAAATACAGCATCCTTTCCTGATTAAAACTCTTCAGACTATAGGGATAGAGGGAACATTCCTCAAGTTCATAAAATCCATCTCTGAAAAACCCACAGCGAATATCATCCTCAATGGGGAAAAGCTGAGAGCCTTTCCCTTAAGATCAGGAACACGTCAAGGATGCCCACTCTCGCCACTATTGTTCAACATAGTACTAGAAGTCCGAGCAACAGCAATCAGACAACAAAAAGAAATAAAAGGTATTCAAATTGGCAAAGAAGAAGTCAAACTCTTTTCACAGATGACATGATACTTTACGTGGAAAACCCAAAAGACTCCACCTGCAAATCACTAGAACTCATACAGCAATTCAGTGATGTGGCAGGATACAAAATCAATGCACAGAAATCAGTTGCTTTCTTATACACTAACAACGCAACTGTAGAAAGAGAAATTAGAGAAACGATTCCATTCACAATAGCACCAAAAACCATAAGATACCTTGGAATAAACCTAACCAAAGAGGTAAAGGATCTATACTCTAGGAACTACAGAACACTCATGAAAGAAATTTAAGACACAAAAAGATGGAAAAATATTCGATGCTCATGGATCGGAAGAATAAACATTGTTAAAATGTCTATGCTACCCAGAGCAATCTATACCTTCAATGCCATCCCGATCAAAATTCCAATGACATTTTTCCCTCAAAGTGCTGGAACAAACAATCCTAAAATTTGTATGGAATCAGAAAAGACTCCGAATAGCCAAGGAAATGTTGAAAAAGAAAAACAAAGCTGGGGGCATCACGTTGCCCGATTTCAAGCTATATTACAAAGCTGTGATCACCAAGACAGCATAGTACTGGCACAAAAACGGACATATAGACCAACGGAACAGAATAGAGAACCCAGACATGGACCCTCAACTCTATGGTCAAATAATCTTCGACAAAGCAGGAAAAAACATGCAATGGAAAAAAGACAGTCTCTTCAATAAATGGTGCTGGGAAAACTGGACAGCCACATGCAAAAGAATGAAACTTGACCATTCTCTAACACCATACAAAAAGATAAACTCAAAATGGATGAAAGACCTCAATGTGGGACAGGAATCCATCAAAATCCTAGAGGAGAACATAGGCAGTAACCTCTTTGACATCGGCCACAGCAACTTCTTTCAAGATACAGCTCCAAAAGCTAGTGAAACAAAAGCAAAAATGAACTTTTGGGACTTCATCAAGATAAAAAGCTTCTGCACAGTAAAGGAAACAGTCAACAAAACAAAGAGGCAACCCACAGAATGGGAGAAGATATTTGCAAATGACACTACAGATAAAGGGCTGGTATCCAAGATCTATAAAGAACTTCTCAAACTCAACACCCAAAAAACAAATAATCAAGTCAAAAAATGGGCAGAAGATATGAAAAGACACTTCTCTGAAGAAGACATACAAATGGCTAAGAGACACATGAAAAAATGTTTATCATCAGGAAATAAACAATAACAAACATAATAAACAACTGAAATACAGAGTATCTATATAAACCACACTCGAATTTAATATTAAAAGATGAGATTTCTCAGGCAGGAGAGAAGGGGAAGAGCAGCAAAGTATAGGATATAAGATGTGCCACAGCAGAGCAAGGGAATGTGGTTCCCCTGTGTTCAGGGAATGTACAGAAAAATGACCAGGGATGGCAATGAAAAGGTCAAAGGAGGAATCAGAAGTGACACTCACGGTTTCTTTCATTTAATTATTCTGTATAACAGAAGCATTTTCATTGGTACAAATGAGACTGAGATTAAGGCATGCCTTGCCAAAATTAGTATAGGAATAATACCTACTGAATATAGTCTTTATGGGACTAAGAGAGCCTCACATGCATCAAGTGCTCTAAAAATGTTTGCCATTGCAGAAGATATGAAAAGACACTTCTCTGAAGAAGACATACAAATGGCTAACAGACACATGAAAAAATGTTCATCATCATTAGCCATCAGGGAAATTCAAATCAAAAGCACATTGAGATACCACCTTACACCAGTTAGAATGGCAAAAATGGACAGGGAAAGAAACAACAAATGTTGGAGAGGTTGTGGAGAAAGGGGAACCCTCTTACACTGTTGGTGGAATGCAAGTTGGTACAGCCACTTTGGAAAATAGTGTGGAGGTGCCTCAAAAGTTTAAAAATAGAGCTACCCTATGACCCAGCAATTGCACTACTGGGTATTTACCCCAAAGACACAGATGTAGTGAAAAGAAGGGCCATATGCACCCCAATGTTCATAGCAGCCATGTCCGCAATAGCCAAACTGTGGAAAGAGCTGAGATGCCCTTCAACAGATGAATGGATAAAGAAGATGTGGTCCATATATACAATGGAATATTACTCAGCCATCAGAAAGGATGAATA
>NW_022591933.1:0-4770 GCF_004348235.1 Phoca vitulina
TATGGAGAGACCACATTCTGCTTGCGCATCCAACTGTTGGTGGATCTTTGGGCTGTTTCCTCCTTGTGGCCATTGTAGACGGTGCTGCTATTAGCATGCGCATACATGTATTTGCATCCGTTTTCCATCCTTTTGGGGAGATGTCTGTGAGTGGAGTGGCTCATCATTACCATTTACCTGGTCAGTTGCAGGCCTCCAAACTGGCCTCCACATGGTTGTAAGGGTGATCATTTTCTTTTCTTTTTCAAAAGCATTATTTTCCTTCGTATACGTGAACATGCTTCATATCAAAGGTATACATGTTCACGGTCAAATTTTGAAAACTACAGAAAACAGTGAGAGTGAGTGTGTGTGTGTGTAATACAGGGGAGTGTAATTGACGTGTATGGCTGACTTTAATAAAGTCTCTGGGGTCCAGGTGCCCGCCCCCTCTTTAGCCTTCTCTCCCGACGGCCCTCTATACTACCACCCCACCCCTGGGTCCCCGCCACCACAGCCCTGCGCTCCTGCGGGCTTCTGAGTCATAGCAGATGCTCTTTCTCTGCGGATTGCCTTTCCTTGCCTGAATTTACCTTTTCTGACTCAGCTCTCCCTTTCACTACTCCCCCAGCATGTGACACATACTGGAAAGTGGTCGGGATCACTGTGCCCAGGACAGTGGGAAAGGGAAGCTGATCCATGCGGGGGATGCTGTTGGGTCCTCCTGTTTGAGTCTAAAGGGGTACTGATCCCACCTCTCCCCAGTCTGCCTCTGAAATATGCTCCACAGCATCTGAGCTCAGCAGAGAACCCCAGACTCCCCCAAGCCTTGTCGTTAGGGGTTGGCATCTCGCTATGTTCCCCTGT
The DNA here is from genome assembly GCF_004348235.1 of Phoca vitulina. Classification (NCBI taxonomy): domain Eukaryota; kingdom Metazoa; phylum Chordata; class Mammalia; order Carnivora; family Phocidae; genus Phoca; species Phoca vitulina. The sequence goes on from NW_022591933.1 coordinate 847, forward strand.
TGTGACAACTGGCAGTGAGGCTGGTGCCCAAATGGACGATCCAGAAGGATCTTTCTCTTCTTTTTTCCTTCCTCCGGGCTTGTTCTTTCAACTCGGGAAGCCAGATGCTTTGGAGTTTAATTACATGCTGCAGTTGGAAACCCAGAATGTCAGCGCTGGAAAGGGAGAATCTTATTATAAATAATAGCTGCCAGCATTTATTGAACATCTACTCTGTGCCAGGCCCGTTTCCAGGCATTACCCCATTCAGCCTTCCCGACAGTTCAGGGGGCAGGTGCTATGGTCACCCCTGTTTTCCAGGGAAGGAAATGAGACTTCAGGGAGCTCACAGGGCATTTCCCAAGCCGTGCTGAGTGGTACATAGTGCAAAAAATATTACTTTGTGTTGGTTAAACCCTGCATCCTGCATCCTGCATCCGCCCCTAGGAAATTCACAATGCACACCAACGTATTAAAGGCCCCGAGAAGTCCTGTATTGATCAGACCTCTTTAGCTCAGTGTCACCTCTGCTGAGCGGTTTGCAGAATGCAGGTATTAATGTGCTCCTTATTTTATGGATGGGATCATGGAGGCCCAGACAGGGCTTTAGGTGCAGACCAGGCACAGATCTTGGGCCCCAGGCTCTCTGAACCCCACAGGAAATGTAAAGCAAAGGTAGACTATGGCCCATCTGGTCCACCACCTGTTTTTGTAAATGTAGATTTATTGAAGAATATCTGATCCAGGTCCCTTGATTTACAGATGAGCCAGTCAAGGCCTAGGGAGGATGGCGACTTGCTCACGGTCACAGTAGCCAATTAGGGGCAGAGGCAGAAACAGATCCTAGATCTCCAAAATCCAGGTTTTCTCTAAAACACAAATCAGACAGGTGGTGGGAGGTGAGGTGGCGGGAGGCGGGCCATGAAGCTCCATGATCCCTGTGATACCTGTCGCGGTTACCTGTTTCGAGGTGCGTACACAGGAACTGCCCCTTTCTACTCCTGCGCAGACACCTCTGCGGAGTCTCTCCTGCTGCTGTGGGTCAAGCTCCCACGGCCTGAGCTGCCTGGGGGCCCTCCACTGCTCTCCACTTGGTGTGCGGGACAAAGGCTGAACCGGGCAACCGTGTTTATTTTAATTCTGTGAGAGATGCAGTAAATCATTATTAACTTCCCCTCTGCCAGTGTGAAACATGAGATCATTCGGATAGGAACCTGGCGGAAGGCAACCTTCGCCCGCTCCAGGGAGAGTTTGCCAAACAAATGAATAGTGTAAACAGGATCCTAGGGGGTTGTTTGAGACCACTTCAGGAAATAAATTACGTCCAAAGGTTCTTAGACTTCCCCCTGAAGTATGTTATACAATGGCCATCCATTTACATTTTTCATCTGTGTGTGTGTGTGTGTGTGTGTGTGTGTGTGTAGTTTGAAGATGCAAAATACAATCATTCTTATCTCATCATTAAAATGGCTCATGCAGGGGGCACCTGGGTGGCTCAGTAGTTTAAGCGTCTGTCTGCCTTCGGCTCAGGTCATGATCTCGGGGGCCCTGGGATCAAGCCCCACGTCAGGCTCCCTGCTCAGTGGGGAGTCTGCTTCTCCCTCTCCTCCCCTCCCCCCCCCCATACTGTCTCTCTCAAATAAACAAAATCCTTAAAAAAAATGGCTCATGCACAGGACACTTTTAAACATTGTTTGAAATGTGAACAATTTAAAATATCTGCAGATTTAAACGTTTTAGTTCAGAAAGGTCCAACTAGTAAGTGATACTAATTAAGGAGGTTTTATTAACCCTTGAATCCAGGCGAGGGAGGCACCTGACTGACGCTGGGCAGCCATGACGTGCCAGAAAGCTAAAGGTCCATCTAGAAACAGCTGCAGGGGACAGCAGGGCATAAACGGTGGCCTCAGGGTAGAGGCTCTTCCTGGGACAGCCAGACTGCCCAGACGGCCTTTCCAGAGCTGGAAGATGCAGACTTGTCACTGAGGTGGAGGGTAAAAATAGTCCTGTGTGGGTGGCAGCTGGGCCCAGAGGCCCTGGCTTCCTTGTCTCTGGAGCAGAGAAGGCAGCTCAGTTGACAGACAACTTCTTAGGCTCCCGAGGCCTCCCCCAAGCTCTGGGGGCTGGGGGGGGGTCTTTCCCTAACAATGAAGCCCCCCCAGACCCGTCCACACACCAAGTGCTGGAAAAAGCCGGGGTCAGGTTTTAAGGTAGCAAAGGGCTTACATTCTGGTTGTGTCAGTCACCAACCAGCTCTGTGCCCTCCGGCAAAATCTCTTTCCTTCCTGAGCCTCCATTTTCTCCTCCGTCAAATGGGGCTAATGGTTTCTCTCCCTAAGGTGGCTGTGAAACTTAAATAACAAAGAGAACCAACACATTTTACACTGCAGCCTCACTCTTCTGCCCCTCTCCCTCCTACCAGTTGCTCACCATCCCGGCGCATTCTTCAAGAGTGGCTCCGAGGCAAGCCAACTGCATGTCAGCCCCGTGGAAAGGTCTACATGGACGGGAACTGAGGCCTTGAGACATGAGCCGTGTCAGGAGCCTTCTCGGGAGCCAATCCTCTACCCCCAGGCAAGCTCTCAGGCGACCGTGGCGCCGGCCACCACCCTGGCTGCAACCTCATGAGACACTCTGAGCTGGAAGTTCCCAGCTAAGCTGCGTCCGGTTTCCTGGCCCCCCCGAAAGCTGTGTGAAGTCATAGATGTTTGCTACATTTGGGGATAAGCTCTGATGCAGCAGTAATAACTAAGATGCTTACCTTTCGGGGCTGTTATAAGAATTAAGAGATGGGGCACCTGGGTGGCACAGTCAGTTAAACGGCTGCCTTTGGCTCAGGTCATGATCTCGGGGTCCTGGGATCGAGCCCTGCATCGGGCTCCCTGCTCAGCGGGGAGTCTGCTTCTCCCTCCCCCACTCCCCCTGCTTGTGTTCCCTCTCTCGCTGTGTCTCTCTCTGTCAAACAAAAAAAAAAGAATTAAGAGTTAATGCACATCAAATAGCAACCAGACGTACCGGGACCGGTGGCTCCAGAAAGGGCAGAAGGGAGAAGCAGAAGGAAGGAGCACGAGATAAGAAGCCTCGGTCCAGGTCCGAGCCAGGAAGGCCCCTCTTCCAGAACTCTGGTGAGCAGTCTGAGAGACTCAATATAGCCACAGACAATGGCTGCACCATCTGACCCGCTCCCTGCAGCATCAGCTAAGGAGGCGACCCCCTCTCGGGGCAGCCACGAGGCAACCCTTGTAGCCCTCGGCCCAAACACAGCCAAGACTGGACCACTAGCTGACAGCCTCCCTAATTTTGGCCCCGTGTCCAATGTAGGACAAACTGGGAAAAGTCCAATATGCTCCCCTAACCAATCACATAGGGTACCCCCCTTCTAGTTAGCACACCTACAGCTTCCCCACGCCGAGAGAGCCTCTGATCAGAACCTGAAGCCTTCCCTTTGTCCCACTATAAAGCTTTCCTAGTCTTCTGCCGGCCTTCAATTCTCTGCCAAACTCAAGTGATTGGTAGCTGACTCCCTTGGGGTAGGGGGCTCGGAAAACAGCCTTTGCGTCTTCTCATTTGGGTGGTCTTTGTTTATTTCCACAAGCCCATGTTCTCTCTCTGCCTTCCCGGCCCCAGGTCAAAGACAACATCTTCCTCTTCCCCCAGGTAGCTACAGAAACCAGCTCAGGGATGATGGAAGGGGGAGGGTAGGAAGAGTTAAGAGCATAGCTTTGGAACAAGACAGATCTGGGCTCAAATTCCGGTTCTGATACTTAACTAGCTGTGTGATCTTGAGTAAGCCAATTAACAACTCTGAGTTTCTTCATCTCAAGAGGACAATCCAGTGGAACCCAAGGGCTGGTGTAAGAATTTAGTGAGGTACAGGGGCACCTGGGTGGCTCAGTCAGTTAAGCGGCTGCCTTCGGCTCGGGTCATGATCCTGGGGTCCTGGGA
>NW_022591934.1:0-4766 GCF_004348235.1 Phoca vitulina
GCACAAACAATCACGGCCACAGAGGGCTCATACCTGTATTAGCCTCAATTCCTTCTTTTTTCCTTTGTTTAAAAAGAAACGCCCACCAGAGAGTGGCTATAGACTTCCGGGAAGGTCGAACGAAACATACATACATGCACAGAAAACAGCATATAACAAAAATTAATGAAATTCCGATTCCTCCAGCGGTATGCCCTAAGCTTTGAATAATTCCCTTCGGGTCTAGTCCTTCAAATTGCTTCAAAAACGACTGAGCCAATGTAGCAGCATCCTCATTCTCAAAGGGTTTTCCAAATATCTCCTGAATATTAGTATGCAAATTATTAATCATATCTGTCGCCGATGAATTGCCCTCTAAATATTTCTGGATAATACTCCAATCATGTTGAGATTCATTATATCTTAAATTAGTAATACAAAAGGATGTGGAATTCCAATCACAACGCAACCAAATTTGTCTTTCAATTGTTAAAACCTTCTTCCCTAACCAACTAACAGTTTGTCTAAGAACATCTATCTGCGTTTGCAAACGAGTATCAATCATAGTTTGGGAAAGCCAAAGATCCCGTGAATCACGGTGCCAATTTTCTACAAAATGTTTAGTTTGCAAAGATGTATGTAACGCAATTCCAGAAACAGTGGCTAATGTGGTTACCGTAATTAAACTTAGAATGACTGCTACAACAATACCAATCAATCGTTTAGTTCGTTTCAAAACTTTTCTGAAAAATTCCAATACCAGAGCATCCACTGGATTTTGAGCCCATAGACGTTCTAAATTTACCGGAAGCCAAATATGAGAGCGTTGTTGCAAAATCATAAGAGAATATCCTGGTTTAAATTCTATAGAACTATTAATACAAGAATACAATCGACATTTAATACAGCTAATTCCATCATTAAAACTAAAATTTCCTATCAAAATTAGATATGGTAAAGGTACCGTCATCCTGATTAAGATAAGTCAGATTCTTCCAAGGAGGCGAAAGTATCATCGGGGAGGTATAAATAGGAATATCTGCACTTCCCCAAGGTGCAGGTTCCATCATAGGTGGGTTAGGTATATAAGCCCAATAACTTACATTAGTCGCCTCAATAGGAGGGGGTGACATAGTAAGCAAAGCGCACATGGCCAAAAACAAATGCTCAGGTGTACAAGGCTTTCTTGTTTCCTTCAAAATTTTTTGTCCCTCCCCAGCAAGCTTTTTAATATGCCCCCAAGTGGGTAAAGCAAGAGGCGGAGGCCGCCAGTGATGACGCCTATCCAAATGTAAGTGAGCCATAGCTTGCAGGAGAGATTCATCAGCTTGTAACAACGATTCATGCACTCTCGGGGCTTCCATGCGTCGCCTGACAGCCGTCCGAATTGGTCCGCGACCGGATCCACCTTGCTGGGAGCCAGGAACAGGTTTGTCCATTTTCTGTGGAAACATAAGCATACCCTTTCCCTCTATAAAGCAACAATCCTGGCTGCCATTCTGCATCCGCAGCGGGCTTAAACCATATATGTTCATTCAAGGGGAGAGGAGCCGTCTCTCCCTCTATGAACTGTTTTTCTGCTCTCGAGAGAATATCTCCCTGCGGAAGATTCAAGAAATTCAATGTAAACAATGCTTGTGACAAAATGGAACGGGCATTAGATTGAGTAAATGATAATATATGATCTGTTTTCCTCCTTTTTAATTTTTTCTGGAGCAATTACCAATCCAAAAGGAATAAAATACTCTGGCAATAATTTTAAAATTTCTTCTAACTCATTTTGATGGGGGCTAGCAAACAAAATATCATCCATATAATGAGCTATATACACCTGAGGCCACTTTTGACGCACGGGACGCAAGGCAGCGTCAACATAAAGTTGACACATCGTAGGGGAATTCATCATGCCTTGAGGCAAAACCTTCCATTGAAACCTTTGGTGAGGTCCCTGCCTATTTATAGAAGGAAGTGAAAAGGCAAAACGTTTCCTATCATCTTTATGTACAGGGATAGTGAAAAAACAATCCTGTAGATCAATTACCATTGTATGCCAATCCCTCGGCAAGGCAGCCGGTGAAGGTACCCCAGGCTGGAGAGCCCCCATGGGGAACATGGAGTTATTAACTCCACGTAAATCTGTAAGTAAACGCCATTTACCTGAAGTTTTCTTTATGACAAAAATTGGAGAGTTCCACGGAGAAGTGGAATGTTCAATATGTTGTTTTTGTAATTGCTCTCTTACCAATTGGTGTGCAGCAGCCAATTTTTCCTTAGTTAATGGCCATTGTTCAATCCACAAGGGATCTTCGGATTTCCATAATATTTTAATAGGTTCCATCTATAATCAAAATTCCAGGTGAGCTCCCCACTGTTCTAAAACATCACGGCCTAAAATATTTAAAGGGACATCTAAAATATATGGTTTTAACACGGCCAGTTGCCCATCCTGGGAGGTAAATGTTACAAATTGAGTGGCTAAGCCAATACTTCGGACAGGTGCCTTGCCAACTCCTTTTATCTGACAAGGAATCTCATTATAGGGGATATTTTCAGGCCAATCAGCAGTTTTGATAATAGTGATATCTGACCCTGTATCCAACAAGACAGTAATATCTTTCGTATTCAATTTAACTGTCATCAAGGGCTGCATACGAGTTATTTGTGTAGCCCAAAAAACACATTTTGGATCCGTGCTGCCAAACCCTCCATGCCTGACAGCGGTAGTCTGACCTATGGGGAGATAAGGTAATAACAATAACTGGGCAATTCGTTCTCCTGCTTCAAAGGACACATCGACTAGGGAAGACATAAGAACTTGAATTTCTCCTCTGTAATCAGCATCAATTATACCTAAGTGAACAGTCACTCCTTTTGATGTCAAACCAGAGCGACCTGTTAATAGAGCAAAAGTGCCAATTGGTAAGGGTCCATAAATTCCAGTAGGAATTTTCTGAGGTCTATCCCCTCCTTTTAAAGTAAATGGCCTTATGGCTGGTATGTCCACTGCGGCACTGTGTTGGGTAGCTGGGCTAAGGGAGAATATGGTTGGTTTCCCCTGTTCATTTGTCCTGGGCCCGGGGTAGGGCCCGAAATCGAGTTTCCCTGCGGCTTTTCTGCAAAACTTGTATTTAATTTAGTGCGACATTCTCGAGCCCAATGTTTTCCCTTCTTACATCGTGGACAAATTCCAGGTCCGCGCCCTTTGTCAGGTTTCTTTTCTTTACAGTTCCTTTTCAAATGCCCTAATTGACCGCAACCAAAACATTTCATGCTCTCGAGTTGTTTAGATTGCAAGGAATGCCAGGTAGTGGCCATTGTTTCAGCAAACAGCTGCATCTTTCTACTCTCTGATGTAACATCCTTACAGGCCTTCATGAAAGCATTAATATCTCCTGTATCTTTAATAGGCAATATAATTCTTTTACATACAATCCTCATTAGCATTTTCATATGCCAGCAGTTTTAATAGCTGCTGTCTAGCTTCTTCTCCTATGACAGTTCTCTCCAAGGTTAATTTTAATCGTGATAAGAACTCGACATAAGGCTCATTAGTCTTTTGAATAACCTTAGTCCAAGATCCATAATGTTCTCCTTTTGGGTGAATACGATCCCAAGCTTCTAAACTAATTTCCCGTAATTGATCATGGATTTCTTCAGGGGTAATAACTTGAGCAGCAATATCAGAATATTGACCTATTCCCGCCAACATTTGATAAGTTATAGCCTGGACCCGAGGATTGTTGCTCAAGGCGTTCTTACGAGCCTGCTCCATACAGAGCTCGGAGAACCACATCTGCCATTGCAGATATTCAGGCTCCTTTAAGAGAGCTCTACAAAGGACTCTCCAATCTTCTGGAGCAAAATTATTATAATGTCGAGCTGTACCTATAAGTAGCTCTTTGACATAATGTGATTGCGGTCCACATAAAGTCACTGCCTTTTTTAAACGTGCAATGTCCCCTATATCTATCCCATCATAATAGGGGGCCTGTGCGACTCCCTGGACCGGGGGAGGCCTAATAATCGGAAAGGCAAAGATAGGTCTGTCAGCCTCACTCTCATCGTCATTATCCTTTAACGCATCAAGCTCAGCTAAAGCAGCAGAAAGAAAAGGATTTTTGGGAGAAAAGGCTAGCGCGGGCGGCAAAGGCGGAGCGGAAGGCTTTTTCTTAGATTCCCCCGCCATAGTCATGACCCGCTGAAAAACCTTCCATAAGTGCTCGGTCTCGGGATCCGACGTTACTTTCAGTTTCGATTCATCGCTATCGCACTCATTAGGTTCGCGAGGCAGTGCAAGCTTAAAGGCATCCTTTTCTATTGCCTTTTTCTCATCTGTATCAAGGGGAAGGTCCTGTATCGAAGGAGCCACTTCCTTCTGAAAATTCTCAACCGTGCGATCATCCTCCATTGCTTTTAACACTGTAAATATAATCGACCAGATGGACCAAAATCGTACGGGAATCTTTTCCCCCTGCCTCATGGCCTTTTCTACATTATGGCGGACCCGCCGCCAATTATCCACCTCCAGGGAGCCCTCCTCGGGAAACCAAGGATTCCAGTCTCGAACCACTTTCAAACACATCTCAATATCAGTAGAAGCGACAGTAATGCCATAGACAGCAAGTGAATGCTTCAGCATTCGAACATAAGGAGTAGAGGTTTCTTGTCCCATAACCCTGTATTGTATTAAATTACTCACCCTTCCTGAACGTCCTTCAGGGTCCCTGTTCGGGCGCCAATTGTCAACGTCTAGTGCGTTGGGGTCCCTGGGTAAGGGTCGCGAAATC
>NW_022591935.1:0-4762 GCF_004348235.1 Phoca vitulina
GATTTCGCGACCCTTACCCAGGGACCCCAACGCACTAGACGTTGACAATTGGCGCCCGAACAGGGACCCTGAAGGACGTTCAGGAAGGGTGAGTAATTTAATACAATACAGGGTCATGGGACAAGAAACCTCTACTCCTTATGTTCGAATGCTGAAGCATTCACTTGCTGTCTATGGCATTACTGTCGCTTCTACTGATATTGAGATGTGTTTGAAAGTGGTTCGAGACTGGAATCCTTGGTTTCCCGAGGAGGGCTCCCTGGAGGTGGATAATTGGCGGCGGGTCCGCCATAATGTAGAAAAGGCCATGAGGCAGGGGGAAAAGATTCCTGTACGATTTTGGTCCATCTGGTCGATTATATTTACAGTGTTAAAAGCAATGGAGGATGATCGCACGGTTGAGAATTTTCAGAACGAAGTGGCTCCTTCGATACAGGACCTTCCCCTTGATACAGATGAGAAAAAGGCAATAGAAAAGGATGCCTTTAAGCTTGCACTGCCTCGCGAACCTAATGAGTGCGATAGCGATGAATCGAAACTGAAAGTAACGTCTGATCCCGAGACCGAGCACTTATGGAAGGTTTTTCAGCGGGTCATGACTATGGCGGGGGAATCTAAGAAAAAGCCTTCCGCTCCGCCTTTGCCGCCCGCGCTAGCCTTTTCTCCCAAAAATCCTTTTCTTTCTGCTGCTTTAGCTGAGCTTGATGCGTTAAAGGATAATGACGATGAGAGTGAGGCTGACAGACCTATCTTTGCCTTTCCGATTATTAGGCCTCCCCCGGTCCAGGGAGTTGCACAGGCCCCCTATTATGATGGGATAGATATAGGGGACATTGCACGTTTAAAAAAGGCAGTGACTTTATGTGGACCGCAATCACATTATGTCAAAGAGCTACTTATAGGTACAGCTCGACATTATAATAATTTTGCTCCAGAAGATTGGAGAGTCCTTTGTAGAGCTCTCTTAAAGGAGCCTGAATATCTGCAATGGCAGATGTGGTTCTCCGAGCTCTGTATGGAGCAGGCTCGTAAGAACGCCTTGAGCAACAATCCTCGGGTCCAGGCTATAACTTATCAAATGTTGGCGGGAATAGGTCAATATTCTGATATTGCTGCTCAAGTTATTACCCCTGAAGAAATCCATGATCAATTACGGGAAATTAGTTTAGAAGCTTGGGATCGTATTCACCCAAAAGGAGAACATTATGGATCTTGGACTAAGGTTATTCAAAAGACTAACGAGCCTTATGTCGAGTTCTTATCACGATTAAAATTAACCTTGGAGAGAACTGTCATAGGAGAAGAAGCTAGACAGCAGCTATTAAAACTGCTGGCATATGAAAATGCTAATGAGGATTGTAAAAGAATTATATTGCCTATTAAAGATACAGGAGATATTAATGCTTTCATGAAGGCCTGTAAGGATGTTACATCAGAGAGTAGAAAGATGCAGCTGTTTGCTGAAACAATGGCCACTACCTGGCATTCCTTGCAATCTAAACAACTCGAGAGCATGAAATGTTTTGGTTGCGGTCAATTAGGGCATTTGAAAAGGAACTGTAAAGAAAAGAAACCTGACAAAGGGCGTGGACCTGGAATTTGTCCACGATGTAAGAAGGGAAAACATTGGGCTCGAGAATGTCGCACTAAATTAAATACAAGTTTTGCAGAAAAGCCGCAGGGAAACTCGATTTCGGGCCCTACCCCGGGCCCAGGACAAATGAACAGGGGAAACCAACCATATTCTCCCTTAGCCCAGCTACCCAACACAGTGCCGCAGTGGACATACCAGCCATAAGGCCATTTACTTTAAAAGGAGGGGATAGACCTCAGAAAATTCCTACTGGAATTTATGGACCCTTACCAATTGGCACTTTTGCTCTATTAACAGGTCGCTCTGGTTTGACATCAAAAGGAGTGACTGTTCACTTAGGTATAATTGATGCTGATTACAGAGGAGAAATTCAAGTTCTTATGTCTTCCCTAGTTGATGTGTCCTTTGAAGCAGGAGAACGAATTGCCCAGTTATTGTTATTACCTTATCTCCCCATAGGTCAGACTACCGCTGTCAGGCATGGAGGGTTTGGCAGCACGGATCCAAAATGTGTTTTTTGGGCCACACAAATAACTCGTATGCAGCCCTTGATGACAGTTAAATTGAATACGAAAGATATTACTGTCTTGTTGGATACAGGGTCAGATATCACTATTATCAAAACTGCTGATTGGCCTGAAAATATCCCCTATAATGAGATTCCTTGTCAGATAAAAGGAGTTGGCAAGGCACCTGTCCGAAGCATTGGCTTAGCCACTCAATTTGTAACATTTACCTCCCAGGATGGGCAACTGGCCGTGTTAAAACCATATATTTTAGATGTCCCTTTAAATATTTTAGGCCGTGATGTTTTAGAACAGTGGGGAGCTCACCTGGAATTTTGATTATAGATGGAACCTATTAAAATATTATGGAAATCCGAAGATCCCTTGTGGATTGAACAATGGCCATTAACTAAGGAAAAATTGGCTGCTGCACACCAATTGGTAAGAGAGCAATTACAAAAACAACATATTGAACATTCCACTTCTCCGTGGAACTCTCCAATTTTTGTCATAAAGAAAACTTCAGGTAAATGGCGTTTACTTACAGATTTACGTGGAGTTAATAACTCCATGTTCCCCATGGGGGCTCTCCAGCCTGGGGTACCTTCACCGGCTGCCTTGCCGAGGGATTGGCATACAATGGTAATTGATCTACAGGATTGTTTTTTCACTATCCCTGTACATAAAGATGATAGGAAACGTTTTGCCTTTTCACTTCCTTCTATAAATAGGCAGGGACCTCACCAAAGGTTTCAATGGAAGGTTTTGCCTCAAGGCATGATGAATTCCCCTACGATGTGTCAACTTTATGTTGACGCTGCCTTGCGTCCCGTGCGTCAAAAGTGGCCTCAGGTGTATATAGCTCATTATATGGATGATATTTTGTTTGCTAGCCCCCATCAAAATGAGTTAGAAGAAATTTTAAAATTATTGCCAGAGTATTTTATTCCTTTTGGATTGGTAATTGCTCCAGAAAAAATTAAAAAGGAGGAAAACAGATCATATATTATCATTTACTCAATCTAATGCCCGTTCCATTTTGTCACAAGCATTGTTTACATTGAATTTCTTGAATCTTCCGCAGGGAGATATTCTCTCGAGAGCAGAAAAACAGTTCATAGAGGGAGAGACGGCTCCTCTCCCCTTGAATGAACATATATGGTTTAAGCCCGCTGCGGATGCAGAATGGCAGCCAGGATTGTTGCTTTATAGAGGGAAAGGGTATGCTTATGTTTCCACAGAAAATGGACAAACCTGTTCCTGGCTCCCAGCAAGGTGGATCCGGTCGCGGACCAATTCGGACGGCTGTCAGGCGACGCATGGAAGCCCCGAGAGTGCATGAATCGTTGTTACAAGCTGATGAATCTCTCCTGCAAGCTATGGCTCACTTACATTTGGATAGGCGTCATCACTGGCGGCCTCCGCCTCTTGCTTTACCCACTTGGGGGCATATTAAAAAGCTTGCTGGGGAGGGACAAAAAATTTTGAAGGAAACAAGAAAGCCTTGTACACCTGAGCATTTGTTTTTGGCCATGTGCGCTTTGCTTACTATGTCACCCCCTCCTATTGAGGCGACTAATGTAAGTTATTGGGCTTATATACCTAACCCACCTATGATGGAACCTGCACCTTGGGGAAGTGCAGATATTCCTATTTATACCTCCCCGATGATACTTTCGCCTCCTTGGAAGAATCTGACTTATCTTAATCAGGATGACGGTACCTTTACCATATCTAATTTTGATAGGAAATTTTAGTTTTAATGATGGAATTAGCTGTATTAAATGTCGATTGTATTCTTGTATTAATAGTTCTATAGAATTTAAACCAGGATATTCTCTTATGATTTTGCAACAACGCTCTCATATTTGGCTTCCGGTAAATTTAGAACGTCTATGGGCTCAAAATCCAGTGGATGCTCTGGTATTGGAATTTTTCAGAAAAGTTTTGAAACGAACTAAACGATTGATTGGTATTGTTGTAGCAGTCATTCTAAGTTTAATTACGGTAACCACATTAGCCACTGTTTCTGGAATTGCGTTACATACATCTTTGCAAACTAAACATTTTGTAGAAAATTGGCACCGTGATTCACGGGATCTTTGGCTTTCCCAAACTATGATTGATACTCGTTTGCAAACGCAGATAGATGTTCTTAGACAAACTGTTAGTTGGTTAGGGAAGAAGGTTTTAACAATTGAAAGACAAATTTGGTTGCGTTGTGATTGGAATTCCACATCCTTTTGTATTACTAATTTAAGATATAATGAATCTCAACATGATTGGAGTATTATCCAGAAATATTTAGAGGGCAATTCATCGGCGACAGATATGATTAATAATTTGCATACTAATATTCAGGAGATATTTGGAAAACCCTTTGAGAATGAGGATGCTGCTACATTGGCTCAGTCGTTTTTGAAGCAATTTGAAGGACTAGACCCGAAGGGAATTATTCAAAGCTTAGGGCATACCGCTGGAGGAATCGGAATTTCATTAATTTTTGTTATATGCTGTTTTCTGTGCATGTATGTATGTTTCGTTCGACCTTCCCGGAAGTCTATAGCCACTCTCTGGTGGGCGTTTCTTTTTAAACAAAGGAAAAAAGAAGGAATTGAGGCTAATACAGGTATGAGCCCTCTGTGGCCGTGATTGTTTGTGC
>NW_022591936.1:0-4760 GCF_004348235.1 Phoca vitulina
CATCAACATGGATGGGACTGGAGGAGATTATGCTAAGTGAAATAAGTCAAGCAGAGAAAGTCAATTATCATATGGTTTCACCTATTTGTGGACCATAAGGAATAACATGGAGGACATTAGGAGAAGGAAGGGAAAAATGAAGAGGGGTGGAAATCGGAGGGAGAGATGAACCATGAGAGACTATGGACTCTGAGAAACAAACAGGGTTTTGGAGGGGAGGGGGGAGGGGGATTGGTTAGCCCAGTGATGGGTATTAAGGAGGGCACGTGTTGCATGGAGCAGTGGGTGTTATACGAAAACAATGGATCGTGGATCACCACATCAAAAACTAATGATGCATTGTATGGTGACTAACATAATAAAATTGAAAAAAAAAATCTTAATGATGTCATCTGAAGTGAGGAAATCAGAATTTGTTGGGAGAATAGTTATATATCAAATAGACAAATTATGAACTGTCCTTGGTTTCTTTATTGGAAGACATTGCAAATATGAATGCATGTGCTCTTGGGTCCCCTATGGCATCTAATATAGCAGCTTTAATGACCTTGCCCATTTAACTATGATTGGTTGGACAATTCTAGATCTGAGAATCAGTATGTCAGGGAGAATGACAGAATTGGAAATACATATAAAATACCTTTGGTATAAAGCACCATGTGTACAATGCATGTACCAGAGGTTATGATAGCCACAAAAGAGGTTGAAACCTCTATAGATAAAGGATGTCTTGTCATTCTTTACTGTCTGCATCATGCCTTCATTGAGTTGAATTCTGGTTCACATTCTACCTGACATCTGAATACTTGAGAACAAACTCTAGAACAGAATGGTCATTAGATAGAGAAGGTCCCTTCTCCTTCCCCTGCCTCTGCCCATCCACTCAAGCTGAAATTAGTACCTACTTTAGTAAGTTTTGCTTTGTTCTCCTTGACTTTCTTCCCTAGAGTCAGTGAGCAAAGGAATCACCTTGGTAATGGCTTGCTTGACCAACTAGATCCTTCAGAAAACCTAAGTTCACTCCTCTCTCATTTCCCAATCAAAATATTTATATAATCACCACAGTTTGAGTCACTGCTAAAATTGAGCCCACAGAGGGCCTAGAGGACTAGTTTTGATAGTTTATTGGTTTATAAAAAAAACATTTTTTCCTGATTGCAAAATAATCATATAATTTCACGACATTGGAAAATACAGAAAAACACATACAAAAAGTACCTATAATCCCAATACCCCAGAAATAGCACTTGTTAACATATTGGTGTATAACTTTCTAGACTTTTTTTCTTATGTATATATTATGTGTGAAAAATAAATATAATATCTTTTCTAGCTAAAATTAATAATTTATTCAACACATATTTGTTGAATACCAACTATGCACTATTATGTTTGATAACTGGATTATTATATAGTAACTGTTTTGAACCCATTTTTATAAATACGCTGTGAGCATTTTCCCACACCACATACCATTTATGACCTGTTTTTAGATAAATTTGAGACTTGACAACACTGGTCCACTGTGGTTAAGGGAATGTGCCATTTGAGAACTATAGGGAAGAGAACGGCCCTCCCAGAAGGGCTTATTAGGTCACCATGTGGTATTGTGCTCAGAGCTTGGTCAGGGAATCCTATCTTGTTTCCACTCAGCATGACAGAAGTTCCTGGAATGGTTATCAAGAACAGGAAAACAAGGAGTACTCGGGGAGTTGTAACTTGAGACTCATCTCCAAATCATACATTGAATTAATATTCTGATTAAAAAAAACTGGATCTCCTGGCCAATGTTGGCCCATTTAGAAACAGAAGATATTAGAATGCTTCTGGATCACATATTTTAATCTAATTTTCACAAAGATAATTCAAATTTGAAGCTTTTTTCTAGTATCAATCAACTTTAATTCTGACATATTCTTCTCTAGACAATTCCAGATCCATTTTTTTAAACCTCTAACCAATCCCTACTCTTAAACATTCTACACAGCGCCTTTAAAATAATTTTCTTTACCAAAACTGGGTCTATACTGGTAAGCTGAGCAGACGTGGTCCCTCCTATCACAGCACTTACAGTCTAGGAGAGGAAGAGAGACAAACAGTTAAATATACAAAGAAATACGTCGCTGTAAGTTGAGAAAATAGTTTCAAGGAAACAGTTTCTAGGATGGAGATTAAAGGGCACAAACCCTGGCTGATCAGGAACCTCTTAGGGAACTAATGTATAAACTAAGACTAGTAGGATGAGAAGGAGGTCTGCCAAAAAAAACAGGTCTGCCAAAGAGCCAGGCAGAACATTCTTTACACAGGTCCAGGGGGATGTAAGCTTAGTATGTCTGAAGGATGTCACATGCTGCTGGAGAACAGTGAGTGCCTATTGAGTGGCTTTAGAAGAGGTGATAGTGATGGGCAGGGATGTTCGGGGCTGGAATCATATCATATGCAGGCCATGATAGCAAGCCTGGACTTTAAGGAAAATGAAAACCCTGCTGAGAGATATTAAGCAAGTAAAAAATATAATGAGATTTATATCCAAAAAAGATCTATAATTTGTGAGGAGAATCAATTAGAATGGGACAACTGAGGAAGCATGAAGATCAATAAAGATACCATTGTAGTAGTTCAGGCAAGAAATGATAGTGAATTGGGTTAAGGTGACGGTAGATTTGGGAGATGTTGATGGATACACTATAGCAGCACTGTTCAATAAAAATATAATGTGAGCCACAAATACAAGCCAAATATATATTTAAAAATTTCTCATAACCAAAGATACTTGCAAATGATATATCCAATAAGGGGTTAGTATCCAAATATATAAAGAACTTATACAACTCAATGCCGAAAAACCAAATAATCCAATTAAAAAGACACGGACAGGGGCTCCTGGCTGGCTGATTCAGTTAAGCGGCTGACTCTTGGTTTTGGCCCAGGTCATGATCTCATGGGTCATGAGATAGAGCCCCGAGTGAGGCTCTGCGCTCAGCAGGGAGTCTGCTTGAGATTCTCACTCTCCCTCTGCCCCTCCCCACCCCTGCACACACGCTCTCTCTCTAAAACAAATAAAATAAATCTTTAAAAAAAGCTTATTAAAAAGACATGAACAGACATGTCTTCAAAGGTATACAGATGGCCAACAGACACACGAGAAGACGTTCAACATCACTCATCATCAGAGAAATGCAAATCAAAACCACAATCAGTTATCACCTCACACCTGTCAGAATGGCTAAAATCAAAACCACAAGAAACAGTAAGTGTTGGCAAGGATGTGGAGAAAAAGGAACCCTCACACACTGTAGATGGGAATGTAAACTGGTGCAGCCACTGTGGAAAACAGTATGGTGGTTCCTCAAAAAATTAAAATTAGGAACACCATATGATCCAGTAATTGCACTACTGGGTATTTACCCAAAGAATATGAAAACACTAAATTTGAAAAGATATATGCACCCCTATGTTTATGGCAGCATTATTTACAATAGCCAAATTATGAAAATAGCCCATGTCCATCAATAGATGAACGGATAGAGTTATATTCCAGCCATAAAAAAATTAGATCTTGCCCTTTGCAACAACACGGATGGACCTTGAGAGTATAATGTTAAGTGAAATAAGTCAGTCAGAGAAAGACAAATACCATATAATTTCACTCATATGTGGAATTTAAGAAACAAAACAAATGAACAAAGAAAAAAGAGACAAGCCAAAAAGCAGACTCTTGGTTACCACAGAGAGGTGGGTAGGGGGATGGGTGAAATAGGTGAAGAGAATTAAGAGTACACTTATCATGATAAACACTGAGTAATGTATAGAACTGTCAAATCACTGTATTGTACACCTGAAACTAATATAACACCAGTGGCATGGAGCTCGTTCCCCTATGGTTTCTTCTAGGAGTTTCGTAGTTTCAGGTCTTATATTTAAGTCTTTAATCCCTTTTAGTTAATTTGTGTGAGTTGTATAAGATAGGGTCCATTTTCATTATTATTTTGTGATTATCCAGATTTTCCACCATCATTTATTAAAGAGACTATCCTTTACCCATTGACTATTCTTGGCTCCCTTGTCAAATATTGGTTCATCGTATTTGTATAGGTTTATTACTGAGCTCTTTATTCTGTCAGTCTATGTGTCTCTTTTTATGCCAATACCATTCTGTTTTGATTACTATAGCTTTGTAAAGTATTACTTCCAGCTTTGTTATTCTTGCTCAGGATTGCTTTGGCTATTTGGGGTCTTTTGTGGTTCCATACAGATTTTAGGATTTTTTTTTTTTTCTATTTCTGTGAAAAATGCCATTGGCATTTTTTTTTTAAATTTTTTTATTGTTATGTTAATCCCCATACATTACATCATTAGTTTTAGATATAGTGTTCCATGATTCATTGTTTGTGCATAACAGCCAGTGCTCCATGCAGAACGTGCCCTCCTCAATACCCATCACCAGGCTAACCCATCTTCCCAACCCCCTCCCCTCTAGAACCCTCAGTTTGTTTTTCAGAGTCCATCGTCTCTCATGGTTCTTCTCCCCCTCCGATTTCCCCCCCTTCATTCTTCCCCTCCTGCTACATTCTTCTTCTTCTTTTTTTCTTTCTTAACATATATTGCATTATTTGTTTCAGAGGTACAGATCTGAGATTCAACAGTCTTGCACAATTCACAGCGCTTACCAGAACACATACCCTCCCCAGTGTCCATCACCCAGTCACCCCCTCCCTCCCACCCCACCCCCCACTCCAGCAACCCTCAGTTTGTTTCCT
>NW_022591937.1:0-4756 GCF_004348235.1 Phoca vitulina
GGGAGGGGGGTGGGAGGATGGGTTAGCCTGGTGATAGGTATTAAAGAGGGCACGTTCTGCATGGAGCACTGAGTGTTATGCACAAACAATGAATCATGGAACACTACATCAAAAACTAATGATGTAATGTATGGTGATTAACATAACAATAAAAAAATTTTTTAAAAAAGTATGTCAGAAAAAGATGGTTCTGGTTGCTCCGTGAAGAGTGATATATTTCTCCAGTTTTCCATTTTACTTCACCTGGTCAGCCATGTGGTGTATTAGGTAAGGAGGTGGCAAAGTGATCAGATACTTCAGAGGATGGCAGCAGGTTAGAAATAGTGTAATAAAAATCACGAGTATGAGCAGATAGGCAATGATGACAAAGGTCAGGGCTGGCAAAAATATTAGGGCATTTTCCACGACAAAAAATTGAAGCAAGGATGGTCACAATGGGTAAAGAAGAAGGCATAAAGCACTGTTAGCAGGATGTGGGGTCTGGAGTCAGGATGCAGCTTGAACATTCAGTGGCTTTATGATCTTCAGCATATTACCTCGACTGGCTCTTCAAGTTCCCCAATAAATGAAATGGAGTGACAGTGTTTGCATTGCAGAATCGCCATGAGGACAAAATGAGGCAATGACATTAGTCATTCAGTCCAGCTCCTGGCATGGGGCTGGTGCTCATCTATGCTGGCTGTCATGAGCACCCAGAGCCAGGTTGGGAGGGAAAGGGTTAAAGGCCCCAGTAAATGCTCAGGAGCCAAACATTCAGATGGATTCCAAAGATGGAGATTTGAGACAGATGATTAAATATTTCAGAAAACCATTAAGAAGTTGCTATCTGGGGAAGTCAGAAGGGTCATGACAAGGAAGTAGGAGAAAAGTCCATCCCACTGAGAAATAAAGATCTGCTAATTTTGGAGCTCTCAACTTCATCACTATTGGCTGTGTGTGTTAGGGGGTGGGGATGTCCCGTGCACAGTGGGGGGTTTAGCAACATCCCTGGCCTCTACGTACTAGACACCAGGAGCACCTCCCTCGGTTGTGACAACCAAAAGTGTCTCCAGACATTGACACCTGTCTCCCACTCTTCTGTTCATTCATTCGGTGAATGCTTCTCACAGGGGATACAAGGAGAATTACACGGACACATGCCTACCATCATGGAACTCGCATCCAAGAATTCACTTTTCTTTTCCCCACTACTCAGCTCTTGATCTCATGGATGTAGTGTCACTAAAATATTTAGAGATTGGTGAGACAGATAGGCTATTTGAACAGAGTACTATTAGGTTTTGATTTTTCTTTCATCTCCTCATTGAAAAAAATACATTTTAAAAACTGTTGCTGAACAGGTACTGAGACATACGTGATCTCAGTTGTGTGCCAGTTTCCTGTACTTTTAAGACTGATCTTGAAGTCAGAGATCTATGTCAGAGTCTTAGCATCCAATTACTTCTATGTGGCCTGACATATCTGCCTTTTCAATTCCTGAATTAGTTTTCTACCCTGTATAACAAATTGCCACAAACTTAGCTGATTAAAACAATACCCAATTATTAGTATGCAATAAGAATACTTATTATCTTGGGTTTTGTAGGTGTGGAAGCCAGAAGTCTGGGCAGGTTCCACCAGTCCAGGTGTTGGCCAGGTCATGCTCTCATCTGGAGGCTCCAGGGGAGAATGCACTTCCAGGTTCATTCAAGTGGTTGACAGAACTCAGTTCCTTGTGGTTTAAGGACTCGAGGTCCCATTAAACAGTCAGTAAGGGCTCACTGTTGGCCAGGAGCTGTTCTCAGTTTCCAGTGGGTGCTTTCTGGTCCTGACATGTGGCCCTTCCATCTCCAAAACAGGATTGTCATGGTGCCTTGAATCCTCTTGAAGTGTCTTGAGTATCTCTGACTTCTCCTTCTGTCATCAGCCAGTGAAAACACTCTAATTTTAGAGGGCCCATGTGATTGGCCAGACCCACCCGAATAAACTTATTATCTGCAGGGCAGCTGACTCGGGACCTTAATTCCATCAGCAAAATCTCCTCATAGCAGCACCAAGATTCATGTTTGACTGGATAACCTGGACATGGGACTCTGGAGGCATCTGTAGAATTCTATCTACCACAGCTCTCCTGAAAGTGGAGAGTGGGGCCCAGAAGGAAGCCCGGGATATCATAGTTTTCTTTCATGCCCTCCTTTGCCTGAGGCTGGGGACCTGCCCCTTTTACTTCCCTGGGAACATGTAAACCACAAGAAGGTAGTGAGTGCTGTGATTGGTAAAGATAATTTAATCCTGACACCAATTTGTCTTGGAACCCTGAAAAGGCTGAAGGTGTTCAATGGTGAGGGGAATTCACATACAATAAAATTTCATCTTTCTTGTTACATGATTTGATATTTACTTTGTTTCCTCTTCCTGGGGTTTTAATTTAGTTGGAACAGAGAGTGAAACCTCCCTGCTCTGCACTCAATTGTGACATCCCAGTTGTCACCAGGAGCTGGATTATAGGCTTCACAAAAGTGAGGGGGCAGAAATATTCTAATTTCGTTTTTAATTATACAATAACAAAAGCTATTATGAGCCAGAAAGAATACCTTAAAATTAATTATCAGCCAAAATAAGATCCTCAGAAAGCCCTTTCAAAGCTTAATCAAGATAAAATGAAATGAACATAAAATGAAATTTTTTTAAAAATCCAGTAAAAGATGAAGGAATTCAGAGAAGAACAAGAAAAAAAAATAACTTATGGGAGAATAAGGGCTCTAAATTAGATACCTCTCTTGAATCATTGTCAAGGACATATCTTACTTGAATTATGATCAAAAACCCATATCAATCTCCATCCACTAGAAAAATAGGAAACAATGACTCAAATTGTCGTCTACCTTCCAGGTATGACTCAAATCCCAATTCTATGACAATTTTCATGCTGTTTTTGTAAAACACCATAACAAATGAATGTCAACTTAGGAACAGAGAGCATAGCTCTCTTGCCCCCAGTCTTAGGGAGAGTCAAACATTTGAAGATTCTCTAGCTTCTAGGAAACACCACCAATCTCAAAGACAAAATGCAGATGTGGTTATTCCATAAGAAGAGAGTCCCTCTGTGTCTTTAATATGAAACTAGTATGTGTCCCAAGGTGTTATCACAACTCATTCTTCAATAAGTCAAGAGGGAATCTCTTAAAATGACGGCACTCTTCCCAAGCCCACCAAATTACTCATTTTAGCCTCCTGTGATATAGTAAACATCTGTATGATTTGTTTGTTTGCTAATTCACCTTCCAGGTGTATGTTTCATCTTCTTCTCATAACAGCATTCTACTTTCCAATGGAGAAACTTTCCTCCCTTCCATTAATCCATTTGGTTTGGGAAAGGGGACAATGACCAATCCCCAGTTCAAAAAAAAAAAAAAAAAAAAAGAATATATAAATAAAATCCAAGATCAGAACATTCGATGTCCTGGGCTTAGTGATTGTTTCCAGAATTGGTTTGTGACATCAGCTAAGCCAATAAGACAGATATCGCCAACCTCTGCTAAAACTGTTGGTTCTACCACCTGGGTTGTCTAAGCGGTGGATAAATCTAGATCAGCTGGCATCATCTTTACTCCAGGAAGAAGCATTCCTGGGAATGAAACTAATACAAAAAAGAAAAAGCAGAGTCAATATCTAGGCCCCTAACATGGGAGCAGCCAATTATATAAGGCAATTAATAACAAAAGCAAAGAAACACATCGACAACAATACAATAATAGTGGGGGACTTTAACACCCCCCTCACTGAAATGGACAGATCGTCTAAGCAAAAGATCAACAAGGAAATAAAGACTTTAAATGACATACTGGACCAAATGGACTTCACAGACATATTCAGAACATTCCATCCCAAAGCAACGGAATACACATTCTTCTCTAGTGCCCATGGAACATTCTCCAGAATCGATCACATCCTAGGTCATAAATCAGGTCTCAACCTGTACCAAAAGATTGGGATCATTCCCTGCCTATTTTCAGACCACAATGCTTTGAAACTAGAACTCAATCACAAGAGGAAAGTCGGAAAGAACTCAAATACATGGAGGCTAAAGAGCATCCTACTAAAGAATGAATGGGTCACCCAGGAAATTAAAGAAGAATTAAAAAAATTCATGGAAACCAATGAAAATGAAAACACAACTATTCAAAATCTTTGGGATGCAGCAAAGGCAGTCCTAAGAGGCAAGTATATAGCTATACAAGCCTTTCTCAAGAAACAAGAAAGGTCTCAAGTACACAACCTAACCCTACACCTAAAGGAGCTGGAGAAAGAAAAGCAAATAAAGCCTAAACCCAGCAGGAGAAGAGAAATAATAAAGATCAGAGCAGAAATCAATGAAATAGAAACCAAAAGAACAGTAGAACAGATCAACGAAACTAGGAGCTGGTTCTTTGAAAGAATTAACAAGATTGATAAGCCCCTGGCCAGACTTATCAAAAAGAAAAGAGAAATGACCCAAATCAACAAAATCATGAATGAAAGAGGAGAAATCACAACCAACACCAAAGAAATACAAACAATTATAAGAACATATTATGAGCAACTCTATGCCAGCAAATTAGATAACCTGGAAGTAATGGATGCATTCCTAGAGATGTATCAACTACCAAAACTGAACCAGGAAGAAATAGAAAACCTGAACAGACCTATAACCACTAAGGAAATAGAAGCAGTCATCAAAAATCTCCCAAAACACAAAAGCCCAGGGCCAGATGGCTTCCCAGGGGAATTCTACCAA
>NW_022591938.1:0-4747 GCF_004348235.1 Phoca vitulina
GTGATGCCGCCAGCTTTGCTTTTCTTTTTCAACATTCCTCTGGCTATGCGGGGTCTTTTCTGGTTCCATACAAATTTTAGGATCATTTGTTCCATTTCTTTGAAGAAAGTGGATGGTATTTTGATGGGGATTGCATTGAATGTGTAGATTGCTCTAGGTAGGATTGACATCTTCACAATATTTGTTCTTCCAATCCATGAGCATGGAACGTTTTTCCATTTCTTTGTGTCTTCCTCAATTTCTTTCATGAGTATTTTATAGTTTTCTGAGTACAGATCCTTTGCCTCTTTGGTTAGATTTATTCCTAGGTATCTTATGGTTTTGGGTGCAATTGTAAATGGGATCGACTCCTTAATTTCTCTTTCTTCTGACTTGTTGTTGGTGTATAGGAATGCCACTGACTTCTGTGCATTGATTTTATATCCTGCCACTTGACTGAATTCCTGTATGAGTTCTAGCAGTTTTGGGGTGGAGTCTTTGGGATTTTCCACATAAAGTATCATATCATCTGCAAAGAGTGAGAGTTTGACTTCTTCTTTGCCAATTTGGATGCCTTTGATTTCTTTTTGTTGTCTGATTGCTGTGGCTAGGACTTCCAATACTATGTTGAATAGCAGTGGTGATAGTGGACATCCCTGCCGCGTTCCTGACCTTAGGGGGAAAGCTCTCAGTTTTTCCCCATTGAGAATGATATTCGCTGTAGGTTTTTCATAGATGGCTTTTATGATATTGAGGTATGTACCCTCTATCCCTATACTCTGAAGAGTTTTGATCAAGAAAGGATGCTGTACTTTGTCAAATGCTTTTTCTGCATCTATTGAGAGGATCATGTGATTCTTGTTTTTTCTTTTGTTAATGTATTGTATCACGTTGATTGATTTGCGGATGTTGAACCAACCTTGCAGCCCAGGGATAAATCCGACTTGGTCGTGGTGAATAATCCTTTTAATGTACTGTTGGATCCTATTGGCTAGTATTTTGGTGAGAATTTTTGCATCCATGTTCATCAGGGATATTGGTCTGTAATTCTCCTTTTTGATGGGGTCTTTGTCTGGTTTTGGGATCAAGGTAATGCTGGCCTCATAAAATGAGTTTGGAAGTTTTCCTTCCATTTCTATTTTTTGGAACAGTTTCAGAAGAATAGGTATTAATTCTTCTTGAAATGTTTGGTAGAATTCCCCTGGGAAGCCATCTGGCCCTGGGCTTTTGTGTTTTGGGAGATTTTTGATGACTGCTTCTATTTCCTTAGTGGTTATAGGTCTGTTCAGGTGTTCTATTTCTTCCTGGTTCAGTTTTGGTAGTTGATACATCTCTAGGAATGCATCCATTACTTCCAGGTTATCTAATTTGTTGGCATAGAGTTGCTCATAATATGTTCTTATAATTGTTTGTATTTCTTTGGTGTTGGTTGTGATTTCTCCTCTTTCATTCATGATTTTGTTGATTTGGGTCATTTCTCTTTTCTTTTTGATAAGTCTGGCCAGGGGCTTATCAATCTTGTTAATTCTTTCAAAGAACCAGCTCCTAGTTTCGTTGATCTGTTCTACTGTTCTTTTGGTTTCTATTTCATTGATTTCTGCTCTGATCTTTATTATTTCTCTTCTCCTGCTGGGTTTAGGCTTTATTTGCTGTTCTTTCTCCAGCTCCTTTAGGTGTAGGGTTAGGTTGTGTACTTGAGACCTTTCTTGTTTCTTGAGAAATGCTTGTATTGCTATATACTTTCCTCTTAGGACTGCCTTTGCTGTATCCCAAAGATTTTGAATAGTTGTGTTTTCATTTTCATTGGTTTCCATGAATTTTTTTAATTCTTCTTTAATTTCCTGGTTGACCCATTCATTCTTCAGTAGGATGCTCTTTAGCCTCCATGTATTTGAGTTCTTTCTGACTTTCCTCTTGTGATTGAGTTCTAGTTTCAAAGCATTGTGGTCTGAAAATAGGCAGGGGATGATCCCAATCTTCTGGTACTGGTTGAGACCTGATTTATGACCTAGGATGTGATCTATTCTGGAGAATGTTCCATGGGCACTAGAGAAGAATGTGTATTCCGTTGCTTTGGGATGGAATGTTCTGAATATGTCTGTGAAGTCCATTTGGTCCAGTGTGTCATTTAAAGTCTTTATTTCCTTGTTGATCTTTTGCTTAGATGATCTGTCCATTTCAGTGAGGGGGGTGTTAAAGTCCCCCACTATTATTGTATTGTTGTCGATGTGTTTCTTTGCTTTTGTTATTAATTGCCTTATATAATTGGCTGCTCCCATGTTAGGGGCATAGATATTTACAATTGTTAGATCTTCTTGTTGGATAGACCCTTTAAGTATGATATAGTGTCCTTCCTCATCTCTTATTACAGTCTTTGGTTTAAAATCTAATTTGTCTGATATAAGGATTGCCACCCCAGCTTTCTTTTGGTGTCCATTAGCATGGTAAATGGTTTTCCACCCCCTCACTTTCAATCTGGGGGTGTCTTTGGGTCTAAAATGAGTCTCTTGCAGACAGCATATCGATGGGTCTTGTTTTTTAATCCAATCTGATAGCCTGTGTCTTTTGATTGGGGCATTTAGCCCATTTACATTCAGGGTAACTATTGAAAGATAGGAATTTAGTGCCATTGTATTGCCTGTAAGGTGACTGTTACTGTATATTGTCTGTGTTCCTTTCTGGTCTATGTTGCTTTTAGGCTCTCTCTTTGCTTAGAGGACCCCTTTCAAGATTTCTTGTAGGGCTGGTTTCGTGTTTGCAAATTCCTTTAGTTTTTGTTTGTCCTGGAAGCTTTTTATCTCTCCTTCAATTTTCAATGACAGCCTAGCTGGATATAGTATTCTTGGCTGCATATTTTTCTCATTTAGTGCTCTGAATATGTCCTGCCAGTCCTTTCTGGCCTGCCAGGTCTCTGTGGATAAGTCTGTTGCCAATCTAATGTTTCTACCATTGTAGGTTACATATCTCTTCTCCCGAGCTGCTTTCAGGATTTTCTCTTTGTCTCTGAGACTCGTAAGTTTTACTATTAGATGTCGGGGTGTTGACCTATTTTTATTGATTTTGAGAGGGGTTCTCTGTGCTTCCTGGATTTTGATGCCTGTTTCCTTCCCCAAATTAGGGAAGTTCTCTGCTATAATTTGCTCCATTATACCTTCTGCCCCTCTCTCTCTTTCTTCTTCTTCTGGGATCCCAATTATTCTAATGTTGTTTCGTCTTATGGTATCGTTTATCTCTCGAATTCTGCCCTCGTGATCCAGTAGTTGTTTATCTCTCTTTTTCTCAGCTTCTTTATTTTCCATCATTTGGTCTTCTATCTCACTGATTCTTTCTTCTGCCTCATTTATCCTAGCAGTTAGCGCCCCCATATTTGATTGCACCTCATTAATAGCCTTTTTGATTTCTACTTGGTTCGATTTTAGTTCTTTTACTTCTCCAGAAAGGGTTTCTCTAATAACTTCCATGTTTTTTTCAAGCCCAGCTAGTATCTTTAAAGTGATGATTCTGAACTCTAGATCTGACATCGTACTAATGTCCGTATTGAGTAGGTCCCTGGCAGTCGGTACTACCTCTTGTTCTTTTTGTTGAGGTGATTTTTTCCGTCTTGTCATTTTGTGCAGAGGAGAATAGATTAATGAGAGAACAAAATGCTAGCAGGGTAACAACGTCCCCAGAAAATATACTCTAAACAAATCAGAAAAGACCTGAAGCAGTGGGAAAAGAAAGGGAAAGAGAAAAAAAGAAAAGGAAAGAAAAAAAGAAAAAAGAAAAAGATAAAGATAAAAACAAACAAAAGCAGAACAAAACAAAACAAAACAAAAACAGAATGTGATCAAATATGATCAGGCTGGATTATAGCTCAGTGTCACACACTAGATTTTGGGTGTATTTTGGTCTGTTAAAAGAAAGTCCCTCCCAAAATTTTAAAGAAAGAAAAACTTATATATGTACAAAAATACGGGTTACTACTATGAAGGGATAGAATATGACTTTAAAAATGAAAAATAAAAATGTTTTTTTTTAAAAAAGGGATTGATAAGATGTTGGTTGAAAAAGGGAAAAAGAAAAATACAAAAAAAAAGAAAAAAGGAAAAAAGAAAAAAAGACAGTTAAAAAAAATAATTAACTTTGAAAGACTAAAGAATCATGGTAAAAAAGCCATGAATTCTATGTGCAGTGTTCCCCTAGCGCTGGAGTTCTGCCGTTCTCATTGATCGGTAAACTTGGTCTTGGCTGGCTGTTCTCGCTGATCTTCTGGGGGAGGGGCCTGTTGCCGTGGTTCCCAAATGTCTCTGCCGGAGGCAAAATTGCCCCGCCCTTGCCGGTCTGGGCTAAGTAATCTGCTCGGGTTTGCTCTCCGGAGCTTTTGTTCCCTGCAAGCTCTCCGTACAGCTTTGGAGGCGGAGAGTGAAAATGGCGGCCTCCCAGTCTCCGCCCTGGCGGAGCCGAGAACTCGGGGTCCCGCTCCTCAGCGAGCCCCCAGAGAAAAGCAGTCAGTCACTCCCGTCTCCCCGGTCTCCGGCCACACTCCGTGCTCACCCGGCCTGTGACCGCGCCTTTCTATCTGGCACCCGACCCCGGGTGGAGTCTCCAAACCCAGCAGATCCCCGTGGTGCGCTCCCGCACCTCTCCTCCCGGGGGAAGAAGGTGAGTCTCCCCGGATCTGCCGCTTGTTGGGTCCCTGCTGGAGGAGCAGTGGCCCGACTGTGCCGCGGATCACGGTCTATGACAACCCCGAGCTGAGAGCCCGCGCCTGGGCTCCGTCTCTGCA
>NW_022591939.1:0-4746 GCF_004348235.1 Phoca vitulina
CCCCCCGAGGAGCCCGTCCTGGGGGAGCTGACGGTCACAGGATCCTCCCCAGACTCGCTGAGCCTCTCCTGGACCGTCCCCCAGGGCCACTTCGACTCCTTCACTGTCCAGTACAAGGACGGGGACGGGCGGCCCCAGGTGGTGCGTGTCGGGGGTGACGAGAGCGAGGTCACGATCGGGGGCCTGGAGCCGGGGCGCAAGTACAAGATGCACCTGTACGGCCTGCACAGGGGACAGCGCGAGGGCCCCGTGTCCACCGTGGGCGTGACCGGTGAGTGGGGGCGGGGGCCTTCAGGGCTGTGTTTGGTAAGGTCTCAATGTTGGAGCCTTCAGGGTGTCCTCCCCTGGAGAGCCAGGATCCTAAAGCCTCACCTAACCCAGGCTTCATCCAGTAACATGTCCGGACAGGCGTGAGGTGGGCTCAGGAAGCCCGAGTGCCAGGCCTGTGCCAGAGTGGCCCTCGGTTGGAAGGCTCTGAGGTAGTGATACACTGAGCCATTGGTGGCTTTCCGCTTTTCCGGGAAACCTGGAAAGATCTTGTTTTTGGTTGGGGCAAATGCCATGAACTATTCAATCATTCAACAAATATTTATTATATAAGATTCAACCTTACACATGAAGAGAAAGAATAGCATCATGAACTCCCATATGTCCATTGCCCTGCTGCAGCCTAATATTCACTGCTGGCCAGTCTGGCTGGCCCACACCCCGCTCGCTACCTGCCCTCCTCGCACTCCCATGTGTGCTTAGAACAGCTTATTGAGATGTAATTTGCATACCACAAAATTCACCTGCTTTAAGTTTGCAACTTAATGATTTTTAGTCAGAGTTGTGCATCCATCAGCACTATCTAATTTTAGAATTTTCTCTGTGGAACTCTAACACTATCTCATTTTAGAACTCTACCTCTGTAGATTTGTCTTTTTTAGTCGTATCACATAGATGGTACGGTATCATACAATAACATGCTCTTCTGTGTCCGGGTTCTTTCATCAAGGTCCTTTTTGGGGTTCATCCATGTTGTAACGTGTTGCAGAACTCATCCCTGTACAGCCAAATAGTATTCCGTTGTATGGATATACTGTTGCAGAGTTGGTAAACTCATCCCAGATGCTCTAGACTTCATCCCATACTTCATGGCTTCATATTTAAGCGTATTACTCTTTTTTTTTTTTTTTTAAAGATTTTATTTATTTATTTGAGACAGAGAGAATGAGAGAGAGAGAGCACATGAGATGGGGGAGGGTCAGAGGGAGAAGCAGGCTCCCTGCCGAGCAGGGAGCCCGATGCGGGACTCGATCCAGGGACTCCAGGATCATGACCTGAGCCGAAGGCAGTCGCTTAACCAACTGAGCCACCCAGGCGCCCTAAGCGTATTACTCTTTTTAAAAAGACTATTTAAGGGGCGCCTGGGTAGCTCAGTCGGTTAAGCTTCCGACCCTGGATTTCGGCTCAGGTCATGATCTCAGGGTTGTGAGATCGAACCCCTCACCGGGCTCTGCGTTAGGTGTGGAGCCTGCCTAAGATATCTTCTCTGCCCCTCCCCAACTCATGCACACACTCTCTCTCTCCCTAAAAAAAAAAAAAGTATTTAAAAATAGCCACAACACTGTTATTGTACCTTTAAAAATGAACAGTCATTCATTAATATCATTAAGTATGTAGGGAATGTTAGTTTCCTGGTTGTCTCATAAATGTTGTTCTCTAATTTGTTGCTGGGATCAGGTTCAAAAAAAGGAGAAAACATTGCAATTGGGAGAATTGGAATTTTAGATAGGGTGGTCATGATTGGCCCTGAAGAGGTGACATTTGAACAAAGACTTAAAGGAAGTGTAGACATGAGCCATGCAGACATCCAGGGTCAGAACATTCACACAAAGGGAATGGTCAATACAAAGGCCCTGAGGTAGGAGGCTGCCTGGTAAGTTTGACAGACCATGAAGAGACCACAAAAAGACTTTGATGTTAAGCAGAAATGGATCTTAAGTTAGGCCTACACAGCTGGCCCACCTTCTGGTCTGAATCCAGTAGAGCCAGGGCCTCAACTACTTCTTCCAGCAATAGGAAAGGTTCTGTTTGCATCTATTCCCAGACCCCGAAAGGGAGCCCCCTACCAACATCCTTCCGAAGCCACACTTGGGAGAGCTGACCGTGATGGATGCCACCCCTGACTCCCTGCACCTCTCCTGGACTGTCCCCGAGGGCCAGTTTGACCACTTCCTGGTCCAGTACAAGAACGGGGATGGGCAGCCCAAGGCGGTGAGAGTGCCAGGGAGTGAGAACCAGGTCACCGTCTCAGGCCTGGAGCCCAGCCACAAGTACAAGATGAACCTGTATGGCTTCCACGGTGGCCAGCGTGTGGGCCCGGTCTCTGCTGTCGGTTTAACTGGTGAGTATGCAGTCGGACACTGGGCCCTGCCCTAGCTGGACTCAGTTTCTCTTTCATGTCGGTATTCAGGTGTTTTTGTCCCACTGTCCCTGAGACTAGAGTCTCCCAAGCTCCTGAGAATGATTCTGCTTGTGTCTTTACTCCAAGCCTTTGGTGTTGCCCCAGCCATCTTTCCCTTTATACACAGGCTTTATTTATTTATTTTTTTAAATTAATCTCTACATCCAACATGGGGCTTGAACTCACAACCCCGAGATCAAGAGCCACATGTTCTACTGACTGAGTCAGTCAGCCCCCCCCCCCCCCCCGGCCTTTTTGGTCCTTGAAGAGGCACGGTACCAGGGAAATAACACACTCAAACAGACCTAGGGTTGACCCTAGCCTCAGCCCATTCGAGCTGTGTTACCCCAAGAGAGTCACTCAACCTCTCTGTGCCTCCCTTTCTTCATCTGTAAAGAAGGAAGAGGAAGAAAATTAGTTTCTGAAAACTCTTAGGATGAATTCTCATAATTATCATTGATTTCAATGGGTAAAATGGTATGTGTTTTCCAACCCAGACTGATCCCCCTTTATGCTAAATGAACCCTGAATCCTGCTACCATGGCTGCTTTTACTGTGATGGTTAGTATCAGTCGTATGTGCAACTTCACAAGGCACCTTCCCTTCATTCATTATTTGCTAACAGGGCCAATCGTTGCTTTTGTTAAGTTCTTTTGGAACTATTACCCTTTGATGCTTAAGACCTGGTTCCCAAACAACAGATAGGAAACAAGATGATTTTGTAATTCAGCGATTAAGGAAGAATGAAACCCTATGTGGAACAGAAAAGCCAAAAGAAACCTGGGGGTGTGATGAGTCATCTGTGCCATAAATTATGGAGAGAGCAATGCAAGGTCCAAAACCACCCAGGTACAAAGACGACCTCGTGTCTCATCTCTTTGGCCTTCACTGTGAAATCTAGATTTGTCTCTAAAAATGCTCAGAAGACTTCTCAACCAGAGAAGGTATTAAAGGAAAATACTCATGAAGTAGAATTTCCAAACCTGAGTAGATGTACCTCCTGATGTGACCTGTCTGGTATGCTTGGCGGTGTTAGGAAGCCTTAGTTCTGTCCCTCTGTGCAGATTTGCTCTGCAGCTCCCAAGGGCTCAGCGCCCACACACATGGAACACCATGGCAGTCCCGACGTCCCGTCATGATGTTACCACGAGAGTGTGCTCTGTCCCTTGGTCACTAACATTCAAACCAGGGAGATGATGTCTTAACCCTGGGGGGCTGGCATCCAGGCTGCAGGGACTTGGTGTGCCTGGGAGAAATCTAAGTATCCTTTACTGGAAGGGGGCCCACGAGGCACGTCCACACATTCTCTTTGTCTCCTGATCCAGCCCCAGGAAAGGACCACGAAATGCCAGCCCCCACAGACCCACCCATCACAACTCCCCAGCCTCCCACCAAGCCCCGCCTGGGGGAGCTGACCGTGACCGATGCCACTCCCGACTCCCTGCACCTCTCCTGGACTGTCCCCGAGGGCCAGTTTGACCACTTCCTGGTCCAGTACAAGAACGGGGACGGGCAGCCCAAGGCGGTGCGCGTACCGGGCTATGAGGATGGGGTCACCGTCTCAGGCCTGCAGCCAGACCACAAGTACAAGATGAACCTGTACGGCTTCCACGGTGGCCAGCGCGTGGGCCCGGTCTCTGCCATTGGGGTGACAGGTGAGTGGATGCTGGAAGCCCCAGGGTGGGACCGGTGGGAGGGTCTCCCTCTCCCAGGTGATGGGTGAGAGGGGTGCAGGAGGCCCTCTGCTCGAGGCTGAGCCATGGTGCCCTTTGTGCCTCCCCACCCCCTCCCGGGGCTCCCTGAGGCCTGAGGGGTCCTCCCCTGCAGAGTAGGGCCTCCATGAGCTGTGCTGGGGACTGTCCAGGGTTCCCCACAGCTGACCCTCAAGGCTCCCAGGCATGTTTGTGAGATGCAGCTGAGAAAAGCCCACCCAGCCCCAAGGATGGGCTTCTCTGAGCTGAATTTGGGGGCCCCCAGGCATGATCACAGCTTCTCCATCCTTCTCCCAAGACCTGAGGACATCTCCTGGCGATCCCGCCTCACCTCCTCTGTGTCTGTCCTTCTCAGCTGCAGAGGAAGAGACCCCAAACCCCACCGAGGTGGAGGAGACGCCCAGCCCCACAGAACCCAGCACGGAGGCCCCGGAGCCCCCCCGAGGAGCCCGTCCTGGGGGAGCTGACGGTCACAGGATCCTCCCCAGACTCGCTGAGCCTCTCCTGGACCGTCCCCCAGGGCCACTTCGACTCCTTCACTGTCCAGTACAAGGACGGGGACGGGCGGCCCCAGGTGGTGCGTGT
>NW_022591940.1:0-4745 GCF_004348235.1 Phoca vitulina
CCCCCCGAGGAGCCCGTCCTGGGGGAGCTGACGGTCACAGGATCCTCCCCAGACTCGCTGAGCCTCTCCTGGACCGTCCCCCAGGGCCACTTCGACTCCTTCACTGTCCAGTACAAGGACGGGGACGGGCGGCCCCAGGTGGTGCGTGTCGGGGGTGACGAGAGCGAGGTCACGATCGGGGGCCTGGAGCCGGGGCGCAAGTACAAGATGCACCTGTACGGCCTGCACAGGGGACAGCGCGAGGGCCCCGTGTCCACCGTGGGCGTGACCGGTGAGTGGGGGCGGGGGCCTTCAGGGCTGTGTTTGGTAAGGTCTCAATGTTGGAGCCTTCAGGGTGTCCTCCCCTGGAGAGCCAGGATCCTAAAGCCTCACCTAACCCAGGCTTCATCCAGTAACATGTCCGGACAGGCGTGAGGTGGGCTCAGGAAGCCCGAGTGCCAGGCCTGTGCCAGAGTGGCCCTCGGTTGGAAGGCTCTGAGGTAGTGATACACTGAGCCATTGGTGGCTTTCCGCTTTTCCGGGAAACCTGGAAAGATCTTGTTTTTGGTTGGGGCAAATGCCATGAACTATTCAATCATTCAACAAATATTTATTATATAAGATTCAACCTTACACATGAAGAGAAAGAATAGCATCATGAACTCCCATATGTCCATTGCCCTGCTGCAGCCTAATATTCACTGCTGGCCAGTCTGGCTGGCCCACACCCCGCTCGCTACCTGCCCTCCTCGCACTCCCATGTGTGCTTAGAACAGCTTATTGAGATGTAATTTGCATACCACAAAATTCACCTGCTTTAAGTTTGCAACTTAATGATTTTTAGTCAGAGTTGTGCATCCATCAGCACTATCTAATTTTAGAATTTTCTCTGTGGAACTCTAACACTATCTCATTTTAGAACTCTACCTCTGTAGATTTGTCTTTTTTAGTCGTATCACATAGATGGTACGGTATCATACAATAACATGCTCTTCTGTGTCCGGGTTCTTTCATCAAGGTCCTTTTTGGGGTTCATCCATGTTGTAACGTGTTGCAGAACTCATCCCTGTACAGCCAAATAGTATTCCGTTGTATGGATATACTGTTGCAGAGTTGGTAAACTCATCCCAGATGCTCTAGACTTCATCCCATACTTCATGGCTTCATATTTAAGCGTATTACTCTTTTTTTTTTTTTTTTAAAGATTTTATTTATTTATTTGAGACAGAGAGAATGAGAGAGAGAGAGCACATGAGATGGGGGAGGGTCAGAGGGAGAAGCAGGCTCCCTGCCGAGCAGGGAGCCCGATGCGGGACTCGATCCAGGGACTCCAGGATCATGACCTGAGCCGAAGGCAGTCGCTTAACCAACTGAGCCACCCAGGCGCCCTAAGCGTATTACTCTTTTTAAAAAGACTATTTAAGGGGCGCCTGGGTAGCTCAGTCGGTTAAGCTTCCGACCCTGGATTTCGGCTCAGGTCATGATCTCAGGGTTGTGAGATCGAACCCCTCACCGGGCTCTGCGTTAGGTGTGGAGCCTGCCTAAGATATCTTCTCTGCCCCTCCCCAACTCATGCACACACTCTCTCTCTCCCTAAAAAAAAAAAAAGTATTTAAAAATAGCCACAACACTGTTATTGTACCTTTAAAAATGAACAGTCATTCATTAATATCATTAAGTATGTAGGGAATGTTAGTTTCCTGGTTGTCTCATAAATGTTGTTCTCTAATTTGTTGCTGGGATCAGGTTCAAAAAAAGGAGAAAACATTGCAATTGGGAGAATTGGAATTTTAGATAGGGTGGTCATGATTGGCCCTGAAGAGGTGACATTTGAACAAAGACTTAAAGGAAGTGTAGACATGAGCCATGCAGACATCCAGGGTCAGAACATTCACACAAAGGGAATGGTCAATACAAAGGCCCTGAGGTAGGAGGCTGCCTGGTAAGTTTGACAGACCATGAAGAGACCACAAAAAGACTTTGATGTTAAGCAGAAATGGATCTTAAGTTAGGCCTACACAGCTGGCCCACCTTCTGGTCTGAATCCAGTAGAGCCAGGGCCTCAACTACTTCTTCCAGCAATAGGAAAGGTTCTGTTTGCATCTATTCCCAGACCCCGAAAGGGAGCCCCCTACCAACATCCTTCCGAAGCCACACTTGGGAGAGCTGACCGTGATGGATGCCACCCCTGACTCCCTGCACCTCTCCTGGACTGTCCCCGAGGGCCAGTTTGACCACTTCCTGGTCCAGTACAAGAACGGGGATGGGCAGCCCAAGGCGGTGAGAGTGCCAGGGAGTGAGAACCAGGTCACCGTCTCAGGCCTGGAGCCCAGCCACAAGTACAAGATGAACCTGTATGGCTTCCACGGTGGCCAGCGTGTGGGCCCGGTCTCTGCTGTCGGTTTAACTGGTGAGTATGCAGTCGGACACTGGGCCCTGCCCTAGCTGGACTCAGTTTCTCTTTCATGTCGGTATTCAGGTGTTTTTGTCCCACTGTCCCTGAGACTAGAGTCTCCCAAGCTCCTGAGAATGATTCTGCTTGTGTCTTTACTCCAAGCCTTTGGTGTTGCCCCAGCCATCTTTCCCTTTATACACAGGCTTTATTTATTTATTTTTTTAAATTAATCTCTACATCCAACATGGGGCTTGAACTCACAACCCCGAGATCAAGAGCCACATGTTCTACTGACTGAGTCAGTCAGCCCCCCCCCCCCCCCCGGCCTTTTTGGTCCTTGAAGAGGCACGGTACCAGGGAAATAACACACTCAAACAGACCTAGGGTTGACCCTAGCCTCAGCCCATTCGAGCTGTGTTACCCCAAGAGAGTCACTCAACCTCTCTGTGCCTCCCTTTCTTCATCTGTAAAGAAGGAAGAGGAAGAAAATTAGTTTCTGAAAACTCTTAGGATGAATTCTCATAATTATCATTGATTTCAATGGGTAAAATGGTATGTGTTTTCCAACCCAGACTGATCCCCCTTTATGCTAAATGAACCCTGAATCCTGCTACCATGGCTGCTTTTACTGTGATGGTTAGTATCAGTCGTATGTGCAACTTCACAAGGCACCTTCCCTTCATTCATTATTTGCTAACAGGGCCAATCGTTGCTTTTGTTAAGTTCTTTTGGAACTATTACCCTTTGATGCTTAAGACCTGGTTCCCAAACAACAGATAGGAAACAAGATGATTTTGTAATTCAGCGATTAAGGAAGAATGAAACCCTATGTGGAACAGAAAAGCCAAAAGAAACCTGGGGGTGTGATGAGTCATCTGTGCCATAAATTATGGAGAGAGCAATGCAAGGTCCAAAACCACCCAGGTACAAAGACGACCTCGTGTCTCATCTCTTTGGCCTTCACTGTGAAATCTAGATTTGTCTCTAAAAATGCTCAGAAGACTTCTCAACCAGAGAAGGTATTAAAGGAAAATACTCATGAAGTAGAATTTCCAAACCTGAGTAGATGTACCTCCTGATGTGACCTGTCTGGTATGCTTGGCGGTGTTAGGAAGCCTTAGTTCTGTCCCTCTGTGCAGATTTGCTCTGCAGCTCCCAAGGGCTCAGCGCCCACACACATGGAACACCATGGCAGTCCCGACGTCCCGTCATGATGTTACCACGAGAGTGTGCTCTGTCCCTTGGTCACTAACATTCAAACCAGGGAGATGATGTCTTAACCCTGGGGGGCTGGCATCCAGGCTGCAGGGACTTGGTGTGCCTGGGAGAAATCTAAGTATCCTTTACTGGAAGGGGGCCCACGAGGCACGTCCACACATTCTCTTTGTCTCCTGATCCAGCCCCAGGAAAGGACCACGAAATGCCAGCCCCCACAGATCCACCCATCACAACTCCCCAGCCTCCCACCAAGCCCCGCCTGGGGGAGCTGACCGTGACCGATGCCACTCCCGACTCCCTGCACCTCTCCTGGACTGTCCCCGAGGGCCAGTTTGACCACTTCCTGGTCCAGTACAAGAACGGGGACGGGCAGCCCAAGGCGGTGCGCGTACCGGGCTATGAGGATGGGGTCACCGTCTCAGGCCTGCAGCCAGACCACAAGTACAAGATGAACCTGTACGGCTTCCACGGTGGCCAGCGCGTGGGCCCGGTCTCTGCCATTGGGGTGACAGGTGAGTGGATGCTGGAAGCCCCAGGGTGGGACCGGTGGGAGGGTCTCCCTCTCCCAGGTGATGGGTGAGAGGGGTGCAGGAGGCCCTCTGCTCGAGGCTGAGCCATGGTGCCCTTTGTGCCTCCCCACCCCCTCCCGGGGCTCCCTGAGGCCTGAGGGGTCCTCCCCTGCAGAGTAGGGCCTCCATGAGCTGTGCTGGGGACTGTCTAGGGTTCCCCACAGCTGACCCTCAAGGCTCCCAGGCATGTTTGTGAGATGCAGCTGAGAAAAGCCCACCCAGCCCCAAGGATGGGCTTCCCTGAGCTGAATTTGGGGGCCCCCAGGCATGATCACAGCTTCTCCATCCTTCTCCCAAGACCTGAGGACATCTCCTGGCGATCCTGCCTCACCTCCTCTGTGTCTGTCCTTCTCAGCTGCAGAGGAAGAGACCCCAAACCCCACCGAGGTGGA
The DNA here is from genome assembly GCF_004348235.1 of Phoca vitulina. Classification (NCBI taxonomy): domain Eukaryota; kingdom Metazoa; phylum Chordata; class Mammalia; order Carnivora; family Phocidae; genus Phoca; species Phoca vitulina. The sequence goes on from NW_022591940.1 coordinate 4,554, forward strand.
GGAGACGCCCAGCCCCACAGAACCCAGCACGGAGGCCCCGGAGCCCCCCGAGGAGCCCGTCCTGGGGGAGCTGACGGTCACAGGATCCTCCCCAGACTCGCTGAGCCTCTCCTGGACCGTCCCCCAGGGCCACTTCGACTCCTTCACTGTCCAGTACAAGGACGGGGACGGGCGGCCCCAGGTGGTGCGTGT
>NW_022591941.1:0-4743 GCF_004348235.1 Phoca vitulina
AAGAAGAATGTAGCAGGAGGGGAAGAATGAAGGGGGGGAAATCGGAGGGGGAGAAGAACCATGAGAGACGATGGACTCTGAAAAACAAACTGAGGGTTCTAGAGGGGAGGGGGGTGGGAGGATGGGTTAGCCTGGTGATGGGTATTGAGGAGGGCATGTTCTGCATGGAGCACTGGGTGTTATGCACAAACAATGAATCATGGAACACTATATCTAAAACTAATGACGTAATGTATGGGGATTAACATAACAATAAAAAATTAAAAATAAATTAAAAAAAAGAAGAAGAAGAAAGTGCCTCCCAAAATTTTAAAGGAAGAAAAACTTATATATGTACAAAAATAAGGGTTGATATGATAAAGGGATGGAATATGACTGTAAAGATGAAAATTATAAAAAATTTTATAAAAGGAATTGATAAGAAGTTGTTTGAATAAAGAAAGAAAAGGATTTAAAAAAAAAGAAAAGATAAAGGGAGAGAATGTGATCAGGCAGGGGAGTAGAAAAAAACCATCCACTAGAGATTTAGGGTATATTTTGATCTGTTAGAAGAAACTATCAAAATTTTAAAGAGAGAACAACTTATATATATTTGCCAAAAATAAGGGTAACTACTACGAAGGGATAGAATATGACTCTAAAATGAAAAATAAAAATGTTTTTTAAAAAAGGGATTGATAAGGTGTTGGTTAAAAAAGGGAAAAAGAAAAATTCAAAAAAAAAAGACAGTTTATAAAAAAATAACTTTGAAAGACTAAAGAATCATGGTAAGAAAGCCATGGATTCTATGTGCATTATTCCCCTATTGCTGGAGTTCTGCCGTTCTCATTGGTCGGTAAACTTGGTCTTGGCTGGCTGTTCTTGCTGATCTTCTGGGGGAGGAGCCTGTTGCTGTGGTTCCCAAATGTCTTTGCCTGAGGTGGAATTGCCCCACCCTTTACCCATCCGGGCTAAGTAATCTGCTCGGGTTTGCTCTCAGAGCTTTTGTTCCCTGCAAGCTTTCCTACAGCTTTGGAGGCAGAGAGTGAAAATGGCGGCCTACCAATCTCCGCCCCAGAGGAGCTGAGAACTCGGGGCCCTGCTCCTCAGTGAGCCCCAGAGAAAAGCAGACAGTGACTCCCGTCTACCCGGTCTCCAGCCGCACTCCGTGCTCACCCGGCCTGTGACCGAGCGTTTCTATCTCTGGCACCTGACCCCGGGTGGAGTCTCCAAACCCAGCCGATCCCTGCGGTGCGCTCCCGCGCCGCTCCTCCCAGGGGAGGAAGGTGAGTCTCCCCGGATCTGCTCCTTGTTGGGTCCTTGCTGGAGGAGCAGTGACCCGACTGTGCCGCCGATCACGGTTTATGGCAACCCCGAGCTGAGAGGCCGCGCCTTGGCTCCGTATCTGCAGCTGGCTTCCCTGCTCTGATACCTGGGAGCTCTACCACACTCAGGCACCCCCTGTCTTTACGTGACCCCAAGGGTCCTGAGTCCAGACTGTCCCACGAGGGTTCCACCCCCCGCTTAGCCACTGGAGCAACATACCTAAGCGGAGCAGCCTTCTAAATGTTCTGATTTTGTGCTCCACAGCTCTATCACTTGCCAGAAGTGGCCAACAGAGGCCCCCTCCCCCGCCATTTATCCTCCCGAATATCGCCTCAGATTCACTTCTCCGCACGTCCTACCTTCCAGAAAGTGGTCCCTTTTCTGTTCAGAGAGTTTTTGTTATTCTTTTCTTCGATCCCTTGTTGAGTTTGTAGGTGTTCAGAATGGTTTGATCCCTATCTAGCTGAATTCCTGAGGCCAGACAAAATCCAGGTCTCCTACTCCTCCACCATCTTGCTCTGCCCCCCTCCATGAATTTTTTCTAATTCTTCTTTAATTTCCTGGTTGACCCATTCATTCTTCAGTAGGATGCTCTTTAGCCTCCATGTATTTGAGTTCTTTTTGACTTTCCTCTTGTGATTGAATTCTAGTTTCAAAGCATTGTGGTCTGAAAATATGCAGGGAATGATCGCAATCTTTTGGTACCAGTTGAGACCTGATTGGTGACCTACGATGTGATCTATTTTGGAGAATGTTCCATGGGCACTAGAGAAGAATGTGTATTCTCTTGCTTTGGGATGGAATGTTCTGAATATGTCTGTGAAGTCCATTTGGTCCAGGGTGTCATTTCAAGTCTTTATTTCCTTGTTGATCTTTTGCTTAGATGATCTGTCCATTTCAGTGAGGGGGCTGTTAAAGTCCCCCACTATTATTGTATTGTTGTCGATGTGTTTCTTTGCTTTTGTTATTAATTGCCTTATATAAGTGGCTGCTCCCATGTTAGGGGTATAGATATTTCCAATTGTTAGATCTTCTTGTTGGATAGACCCTTTAAGTAGGATATAGTGTCCTTCCCCATCTCTTATTACAGTCTTTGGTTTAAAATCTAATTTGTCTGATATAAGGATTGCCACCTCCAAAGATACATTTTCATTCTTTCTTATTTTAGGATCTAATTTCTTTTAACAAACAGAACAAAATACACCCAGGATCTAGTTTATTGTTTTGTTCTGTTTCACATATTGTTTGTTTGTTTGTTTTTTCTTATTTTGTTTTATTTATGTTTTCTTCTGGTTTGTTTTGTTTGTATTTTTCTAGTGTTGTTGTTGCTATTTTTGTCTTTTCTCCCTCATTCACTGATTCTTTTCTCAGCATAATGATGAGACAGGGAAACTCACCCCAAAAGAAAGAACAGGAGGCAGAACTCACTGCCAGGGATTTAATCTATATGGATATAAATAAGATGTTAGAACTAGAATTCAAAACAACTATTATAAAGATAATAGCTGGCCTTGAAATAAGCATAGAAAACTGTAGAGAATTCCTTTCTGTAGAAATAAAAGAACTTAAATCTAATCAGGCCAAAATTAAAAATGCTATTACTGAGATGCAGAAACAGATAGAGGCTCTAACTGCTCGGATAAATGAGGCAGAAGAGAGAGTCATTGATATAGAAGACCAAATGATGGAGAATAAGGAAGCTGAGAAAAAGACAGAAAAACAGCTACTGGATCATGAAGGGAGAATTTGAGAAATCAGCAATACCATAAAGAGAAATAATATTTGAATAATAGGCATCCCAGAAGAGAAGAGAGAGGGAAGGACAGAAGGTTTGTCTGAACAAATTATGTTAAGAACTTCCCTAATGCATTCTGAACACCTACAAACTCAACAGGAGATCGAAGAAAAGAATAGCAACAACTCTCTGAACAGAAAAGCGACCACTTTCTGGAAGGTAGGACGTGTGGAGAAGTGAATCCGAGGCGATATTCGGGAGGATAGATGGTGGGGGAGAGGCCTCCATTGGCCGCTTCTGGCAAGTGATAGAGCCGCGGAGCACAAAATCGGAACTTTTAGAAATCGGCTCCGCTGAGGGACGTCACTCCAGTGGCTAAGTGGGGGGTGGAACCCTCGTGGGACAGTGTGGTCTCAGGACCCTCGGGGTCACAGAAAGACCGCGGGTGCCTGAGTGCGGCAGAGCTCCCAGGTATCGGAGCAGGGAAGCCGGCTGCAGAGACGGAGCCGAGGCGCGGGCTCTCAGCTCGGGGTTGCCATAAACCGTGATCTACGGCACAATCGGGCCACTGCTCCTCCAGCAGGGACCCAACAAGCGGCAGATCCAGGGAGACTCACCTTCTTCCCCCGGGAGGAGCGGCGCGGGAGCTCACCACAGGGATCTGCTGGGTTTGGAGACTCCACCCGGGGTCAGGTGCCAGAGATAGAAACGCGCGGTCACAGGCCGGGTGAGCATGGAGTGCAGCCGGAGACAGGGGAGACGGGAGTGACTGGCTGCTTTTCTCTGGGGGCTCACTGAGGAGCAGGGCCCCGAGTTCTCGGCTCCTCTGGGGCGGAGATTGGGAGGCTGCCATTTTCACTCTCTGCCTCCAAAGCTGTACGGAAAGCTTGCAGGGAACAAAAGCTCCCGAGAGCAAACCCGAGCAGATTACTTAGCCTGGACCGGGAAAGGGCGGGGCAATTCCGCCTCCGGCAAAGACGTTTGGGAACCACAGCAACAGGCCCCTCCCCCAGAAGATCAGCAAGAACAGCCAGCCAAGACCAAGTTTACCCATCAATGAGAACGGCAGAACTCCAGCGCTAGGGGAATACTGCACATAGAATTCATGGCTTTTTTACCATGATTCTTTAGTCTTTCAAAGTTAATTATTATTTTTTAACTGTCTTTTTTTCTGAATTTTTCTTTTTCCCTTTTTCAACCAACATCTTATCAATCCCTTTTTTAAAAAACATTTTTATTTTTCATTTTTAGAGTCATATTCTATCCCTTCATTGTAGTTACCTGTATTTTTGGCATGTATATATATAAGGTGTTCTCTCTTTAAAATTTTGAGATAGTTTCTTCTAACAGATCAAAATATATTCTAAATCTCTAGTGTATGGTTTTTTTCTACTCCCCTGCCTGATCACATTCTCTCCCTTTTTTTTTCTTTCTTTTTTTTTTAAATCCTCTTCTTTCTTTTTTCAAACAACTTATCAATTCCTTTTATAAAATTTTTTATAATTTCCATCTTTACAGTCATATTCCATCCCTTCATCATATCAACCCTTATTTTTGTACATATATAAGTTTTTCTTTCTTTAAAATTTTGGGAGGGACTTTCTTTTAACAGACCAAAATACACCCAAAATCTAGTGTGTGGCACTGATCTATAATCCAGCCTGATCATATTTGATCACATTCTGTTTTTGTTTTGTTTTGTT
>NW_022591942.1:0-4742 GCF_004348235.1 Phoca vitulina
TGCTCCCAGCAGGGAGGGGGTGTCAGGGAGGGCGATAGAGAGGGGGCCTGGGGAGAAGGGGACGTGGGGAGCTTTGGGGTGGAAAGAAGAAGAAGAGGGCACCAGGCCGCCTGGCCCAGCACCCACTGCTCCTCTCCCCACGCACCCTGGCCACATTCCCCATCCCGAGGACCCCCTAGTTGTGAGAGAAACCCCCATGGGAGAAGGCAGGGAGGTCTGGGGCACAGGCAGCAGCATGGGGAAGGCAAGCCAGGGGGTTGACCTCACAGGCCCCAGCATCCTGGTCCCCCTGGAAATAGAGTCCACAGACTCAAAGGAGGGGTCCTGGTCAAAGAAGTTGTAGGGTCGGAGGAAGAAGCCCACACCATTCCCCACCGTCACCGTGTTGAGAACATCTTCTGCGTGTGGGATGTGCAGGAAACTAGCTGTCACCCAGGCCACCAAGTCCTGGCAGGAGGGAAGAAAGAGGATCCTGAGGCCTGGCTTTGTGAAGGACAGGCCTGCCTCCTTCAGCAGCCTTGGATGTGAGGATTCACCTTGCCAGCCCAGGAAAAATGTGAAATCACAAAGCTTTCTTTCTTAGTAGGTCCTAAAGACCCCCAAGGAATGTGGCTTTAGGAGTGGACAAGGTGGCTCATCCTTGCTTCCTTTGCACCCCCCTCTTGCTTCCACCTCTTCCCACGGTCAGCTGACCTCTCCAGCAATGGTCTCGTTGTTGATGAAGTCAGCGAAGTCCACAGTGGGAGTCCAAGGGTCATTCAAATTGTAGATGCTGGTGCTGCTTCGCTCCGCCTCCTTCCCCTGGGTCACCGCCAGATGGTACCCCGTAGGAGATTTGGATTAGATCACGAGGTCACCAACCTGTCCTACTGCCCGAAGCCGCAGTGAAGAGGGAACACAAAGGGGAAATGAGCACAAAGGTCTCCCGGCGTCGAGCCTCATTATCATTCTCTGTGCACTTGTTCTCTTTCTGTCTCTCTGTCCCATAGAGTTCATGAGTTTGTTCCATATCCCGTATCACCAACGTCCACCGGCCCACTGTTCAGACCTCAGATAGGAATGTCATCCTCACGCGTCCATCCAGATCTGAGCCTGCACCGTGGACGCATGTGTGTAGATGTGGCCTGATTCCCATCTTCAGGCCATTCTAGGATGTCAAATGCCTGGATGTTAGGGCATATTCCCTCAGATCCGTGTTCCTCTCTTACTCTTTGTTTTCTCCTCCAACTTTTATTGTGAACATTTTAAACGTGCAGAAAAGTTGAAAGAATGGCCCAGTGAACACCCGTGAACCCACAACCTAGATTCCACCTTCAACATCTTATTATATTTGAGTCAGCATGGAGTTCTCCATCTATACGTCCATCCAGTAGGCTTCATTTGGAGTGGCACTAAGATTGTGGCCACAGGAATGAGTGTGTGTGTGTGATTGTGTATGTACATGCACACCCACGGGAGGTTGGGGCAAAGTAGCTTCTCAGCAACATGGGCCCTTCTTACAGTCCACCTCCCCCAGCTTCTCTCTGACACCCCGCCACTCACCTCCCCCAGCTGACGGCTCTCTCCAAGGAGCTGTTCTGCGGCAGCGGCTCCCCAGCAAAGCTGAGCAGCTGGATGCGGTAGCCCCGCGGGTGGCCCCACTTGTTGCTGTGGTTGCTGGCCAGGTACACGTAGCGTGGGGGGGCGCCTCCCAGGGGGAAGGCGGCCTGCTCCTCGGTCTCCAGCAGCTTCCGGGTCACCTGCAGCCTCTGCATCTGGTGCTCGGGGCTCCAGGGTACCGGCGTGGGGACATAGGTCATGTCCTCAGCCCAGACCCAGTTCTCCAGTCCTGCGGGGGGGGGAGGGGTGGAGGGTGGGAGAGAGGGCTGGTCATGCAGCTGCCCTGTCCCCTCTGGACTCTGTCTCCTCCCCACCATTCACCGCTTCAGAGTGGGGCCAAGGAGAAACCCAGAACGGAGTGTGTCCCTGCTTCCCTTCCCTCTCCCTAAGCTATGCCCGGTCTTTCGGCCAAAGCGGTTGACCTGTAAGGTATTTCTTCAGGGACTTCATTCACTAACCCTTCACACTTATTAGTGGAGAGGACTGGGCTCAGCCCTGGGAGGCACAGAGGAATGAAGCCCCATCCCCTTCCTCCTGCTCTCCCGGAGGCTGCAGGAGGCAAAGCCCTGAGAGGCCAGCCGTGTGAGAAGAGCACAGTCAAGGTCACGGATACAGGTGCAGGCAGGAAAAGGGGGCCTTCCCGGGTGCCTTTCAGCCTTGTCTCAGGAGACATGAGTAGCAGAGATGACACGGCTGGGCATTCTAGGCGGGGGCGGGGGGGGGACAGGAGCAAAAGCAGGAAGCCTGACTAACCTGTGGGGGGACAGGGAGGGTGTGGGCGTGGCTAAGGCAGCACTGGGGTGGGGGCCAGGGAGCCGAAGGGCAGGCTGGAGCTGCAATCTGAGGGGAAGGGCCTTCTAGGAAAGTTGGGGCTAGACGAGGGAGCAAGCTGGCCCCTGGATCTGAGAGGAAGAAGAGTGGAAGGGGCAGAGAGAAGGCCGGCCCAGCAAGGCTCTGACATGTCTCAGAGGCAGACTGGAAAAAAAAATGGGTGATCGACTCAATGTGCAGAAGGAAAGTGAGAAGACGGACTCTAAGACATCATGGATCTTTGGCTCTCTCTGTGACCACCAACCCCAGGAACTACCTGAACATTCCACGGCACCCACTCTACCCCCCTGCACTTAAGTGTGTGGTGCCCAGGGAAGAGCAGGGTTCACCTCCCCAGGAAATGTACAACCTGCAGGGTTCCGGGGCTGGCCTGCGTGCGCCAGGGACTTGGCAGGAGGCAGACAGGTCCCCAAACCCTTGGCACCGCAGGCCAGACACAGAGAAATGAACTACAAAACAAATGGTCGCCTCCCTGAAGTGGGGCCTCTAGGAGAACAAGGGAGGGACGAAGGCAAAGGGGATCTTGTGAGCCCAGATCCTGCCTCCTCCCTGAGCTTTGCCATTTCTCAGGATTTTCTGATGAGGTCATGTGGAGGGAGGGAGGCAGCTCTGCACCCAGCCAATGAGCTAGGATCCAAATAAAATGCAGCAGTCAGCTTTCTCCCATCCAGCTAAAGAGGAAGTACAGAACTCCAAAACTGCAACTCATGCTCAACTCTTCCTTTCCCGGATAACTTCCATAAATCCCAAAGCAAATAGACAACTTTTCAGTCCCCTCTGCTGGAATCCTTGCTTCCCCAGGGATGTCTTACCTCCTACATCCAGATCCACCTTGAAGTGGGCGCTGTGGGTATGGACGGTGCCCAGCGTTTGCTCCCCAACCTGGTTCCCGTACCTTCGGGCGGCACCAAAGAGGAATGCTGAGCTGATGTAGCCGGTGGTGTGGAGTCGGACTTCTATGGCCCCACTGGAATGGAAGACCATATCCCACAGGTAGTCATAATTGAGCAAGGTCGACACAGATCTGACCACCAGCACGGTCTCTGCAAGGCCCCCAAAATAATGGGAGTAGAAATTTGAGTGGTGTCGCCTCAGGGGGAGGCCCTGGTTCTGCTCAAACACACAAATGGCATCACGTATTGTCTCGGGGGTGTGGGATTCCAGAAGGAAGTGCCAGTCCACGTAGGTGGCCAGGTAGGGGCAGTCCACCCCCCGGGTCAGGGGAGTGGAGTACTTGCCCAGGCCAAAGCTGCCATCGATATAGCGGGTCAGCATCGCTGCGGGGGAATTTCCACCATAGACGACCAAGGCCTCCTGGAGGCTGATCTCATAAGCTAGTCGTTCTCCCCGGAAGCGGATGTCAAAGATCCTGGGGCCACTGAAAGCTCCAAGGCCAAAGGAGAAAGTCCACAACGAGGAGGTCACTCGGCTCCCCTGCACACTGAAGCGGGGGCCCTGGGGATGGACTTGCAGAGGAGGAGCCAGACCGGGAGGCCCCTGGGACTTGAGGGACCAGGACCCACCTGTGCCATTGTCTGGGATCAGCACCACGTTCACCAGGCCAGCCTCAAACTGGTCCTCCAGCTGGGCCAAACTCTCATAGTAGCGGCCTTGAAAGAACACCTTCTGGATGGCCCAGCGGGCAGGGTCCAGAGCCTTGTGGTCTACCAGCAGCTCCAACCCCACGGGGTGCAGGAAGAACCCAGCCCCTGAGATGTTGTAGTAGAGGCCAAACCAGGCGGCCCGGTCTCCTGACTGCAAGCCTCGGGGGGCCGTGGTCACCGTCACCAGGTTCTGTCCTTGGTGCTTATAGAAGCAGCAGTGGTGCAGGAGCCCGGCAGCCTGGGGCAGCTCTCTGCCGAAGATCAGCTGGTCTATGTCCAGGTACTCTCGCCTCAGCACGGGGCGGCGGTGGTAGGGCAGGGGGCCCCCGTGACGCTCCACCGTCACATCCCGCAGGTAGGAGGGCCGGGGCAGTGGCCCCACCACCAGCTCACTCACGTTGGGCTGGGGTTGTCCGCCAAAGAAGACGATGGCCAGTGCCTCCCGGGCAGGTGGGGGGCTCCCCCTGTCCAGGTGGGCCAGGGCTGCGGCCTTGGGGGGCAGGTGCAGCTCCACCGAGAAGATGCAGTTGTCCGAGGGGCGGGCCTGGGCTGCATCCACCAGGCCTGGCCCTAGCTGCTGGGTCAGGAAGCTCATCACAGCCGTCAGCTCCTCTCGGCTCAGGTCTGCAAACAGCTGGCTCTGGCCGGGGTGTGTCCCAGGCTGGGCACTGGGGGACACGGAGGGGCAGCGGGGAGGCTGGCTGGGTT
>NW_022591943.1:0-4742 GCF_004348235.1 Phoca vitulina
GTTGGAGGCCAGGCCGCGGGGGTGGACGCCGGGCCGCGGGGGGTGGAGGCCGGGCCGCGGGGGTGGACGCCCGGCCGCCGGCCCCCTCCCACACTGGCCCCCGGTGCACAGTGATGCCATGCGGGCTTTCTCCTGACCAGACCTTTCTCCACTGTCGTCCTGGTAGATGACGCGTCCCTGAAGAGGGCTTATGAGCTGATTAAGTCGGCCAACCTGGGCAAATCAGAGTTTGACCCCATGGAGAGCTTCAGCCCCGACCTGTTTGTTTTGTGTGCAGAACAGGCGCTGAAGGTACGGAGTCGGGGGTCCTAGGAGGGTCTCTGTTTCTGGGAGCACGAGGTGAAGCTGGAGACAGCGGCAGCACCCGGGGGCGGGGGTGCCGTCCTCAGGTCTCGGCAGAGGCGCTGCCTGGCGCTGCATCCGCAGGCACCCTTCTGGGGCCGTTCATGGCCGCGGCGTGGTGTCTTGCAGATGGGGCACCCCGAGATGAGTGACGACTGCATCCAGATGTACTTCAAGGTGAAGGGGCCAGTCACCCAGTTCCTGGGCCGAGCGCACCTGTGCAAGGCCCAGCTCTGTGCCCCCAAGTCCACCGAAAACCTGGTGAGAGATGCCCCGGGGAGCAGGCGTCCATTTGAGGGTGAAGCCTTCCAACCCTAACCTTCAGTGGGACCCCCCCCCCCACGTCCCCGTTCCTGAATGAATACCTAATGGTTTGTCCCACTCGAGGTTTTCCCTGAGGCTGCCTTGATTCTCCTCAAAATTTTACATCTTGTGTGGAAAGAGTTACAATCTCACCTGCTTCCAAAATTGTGTCAGGCTAGACAAATCTAAAGTACTCTTTATGGAATGGTCAGCGAGCACATTTATCATCAGTTTCCCGCTTGTGCTTTTCCCCGAAGCTCCTGCCTGACCTTTGGCGTCTGCATCCTGGTGCTCTGGTTGTGCCCAGGACAGCTGCCCTTGAGCCTGGCCGGGTGTGCCTGAGGACGCGCGAGGCGCCCAGGCTCCTACTGCTTACACATGGGCTCCCAGGCCAGTCCTTAGTGTGGCTTAATGTCCACGGAAGTGACCACGAGCAATGATTGATGTTTCAGTGGCAAATTCAATGCAATTGTGCATTTTTTATGTTGTTTTAGGAGGAATTTGAAAATTGTGTGACTCAATATATGAAGGCAATAAACTTTGCAAAAGGAGAACCCAGGTAGGCATATAGAATTGGCCATTTCTAACTGGGATTGTGTAAAAGGTACAGGACCAGGATTTACCAAGTGGTTCTACCCGTTTGGACTGTGGGGGGTTTTGTCCTTGTTGTGTCCTTGCTGTGTGCTTGTTTCTAGCGTGTAGAGCTGGGTCCCATACACACATGATTCCCTTGGCCGCCTCCTTTTGTCTGTCCTGCGGTTGCGGTGATGTGCAGACGGCTTCTGTCTGTGTTCTCTGTGGGCACTTCTCCTTTGGCCGGTCTCCGTGGCGCTCTTACTTTCTGGGCCTCTCTGAGGGCTCAGCATCAGGGTCCCGCCCTCCCCTGCCCCCCTTGCCTCTGTCCCCTCTGGCAGATTGCCCGGGCCAAGGCCTCCTGTCTGCAGCGATTCAGCTAAAACTCTAGCACAGTCTTCTACTTAATTAATGTTTCCTTCATCAAAAAGAAAGAGTATTGAAACTGTTAAGTTTGCACACAAAGTGGTATTAATACAACCTATTTAAGTAGGATACACCATTTAAAGGAGATTCAGGTGTAAATCCTGATTCACTCCTTCGGGCTCCCAATCAGTGCTGTTGCGAGCCTCCTCCCCAGGCACCCTGGGTCTTACAAGGCGGAGCTGGCCTCTCAGAGAGGCCTGGAGCAAGAAAGGCAAATTGGTCCCTGTGGTGCCCTTACTCCAGTTCCTCCAGTGGCTCCTTCCAGCCCTCAGGAAAAAGCCCATCTTCTGAGGGGTGTCCCTGCTCCTCTCCTCACCCCTCCTCCTGCCCCACTTTGCCCTTCATGCACAGGCATGGGGACTTTGTTCCCCAAAGATTCTGCTCTCCCTCTTTTTTACCTGGCAGACCCTTTCCCTGCACCGCTCTCAGGGCTGATTGCTCCTCACATTTCAGGTCTCAGCAGGATGTTACTTCCTCCAGGAAGCCTTCCTTGATTCCCCCTGCACTTGCCTGTTCTTGTCTATCTCTTGGGAACCAAAGGAGACCTTGCTTACTGGTGTATTTTCACAGGGAGCTGATCACTTTTGGAATGACTGAATGGGTGAAGGGATCTCTAGTCGGACTCAGGAGTCATGTGGCCGGGTCGTCACGGCTGGGGTTGAACTGCAGCCTCCAGCCCCTTCTGCGTAGGCAGTGTGGGTGCCCGCCGCTCAGAGCGGCTCAGATGGTGCTGCTGCCATCTGCTGGGGACAGAGGACTCGAGGCTCCTGCCTGAGGCCGCTCCGACAGGCTCTGGACGGGCTCGGGACCTAGTCTGACTCCTCTGCTCACGTTGCAGGTATTACTTCCTGGTGTATAACGCATCAGTCCTCTACTGGCAAATGGTGAGGCCGTTTCTCAAGCCGGGATATCATCACCATCTGATCTCCAGCCTCTCCCAAATTGTCAACGTGTTAAATCAGACTGAAGAAGAGGACAAGGAGTGGCGGGCAGAGCTGATGCTGTGAGTTGGATGCCCTGCCACAAGTCCCTAACCAACCACGCTTGGCAGCCTCTGACCTCCTTCCCCTCCCGCTTGCTCCCAGGGGGATGATTATCTTCCATGCTTTCTACTCTGTAGTTAGAATTACGGTTTTTGTGTCTTGTCTGATGAGGTCTATAGATAAAATCACAGTGTCCTGATCATATGGGTGTTACAGCAAGATGAGTGTTTAGACTCAAAACACAGGAAGTGTGAGCTTGTGTCATAATCCTGGCTCGTGGTTTTAACTTAGTTCAGTAAATTGTTATGCGGTAGACAGTTTAGCAACATAAAACTAAGCCAGAATGGCCCTGTTTAGGGAAGTGTGCTCCTAGTGCATCAGCATAGGGACAGCCCTGAGAAGCCACAGTGATAGATGTCAGCATATGATCCTTGTGCTGAGTGGACCGGAAGGCAATCAGCCAGACTTGTCCTGTCTCTGGGAAGTACCATGTGCAGGCAGGCGACTGGGTGAATGTCTGCAAGGAGGATCCAGAGGATCTGCCCTGAGGTTGGAATCCAGAATCTAAAGGCTTTCTTTACCTGCTTTATGGCTATTTGGGGAGCTTTTAACAGAAAATAAGTATAAATACAGTCTTTCTTAAAAATGCTATTATAAACGTTGGAGGTAGTTATGGCGCAAACATTTCCTTGCCCTCCTGCCAGGAGGAGCGTAGCTCTCTCGGCCCCTGCCTGCAGGCCCTGCTGAGCCAGGTACGGGGCAAGGAGCTGCCTGATCCCTGTGTCTTTCTGAAGTTTGTGAAACATAATAAAATGCAACCTGGTTATTAGACATTTGCAGCAGAAAACGATTTCATCAGGTTTTAATATCCAGTATTTTTATATTATCCAGGGAGCTTCTGGACTGTTATCTACAAGCTGGAAAAAAGGAAGAGGCTGCAAAATTTTGTGTCACTGCAGCACCATTTATAAAAGCTAGCGTGCCACAGAAATATCGACACATATTTTCTGTTATGGTAAGTTGGCATTTTGAAAAATGTAGGTAGAAGTAATTTTCTTAAATGTCATTTTTGGAGAACCGTGTATAAAAACAACCAAGTCTATCCGCTGAGAGATACAAAAGCATACATGCATCGTGCATACATTGACAAAACAAAATAAAATCTTTTGCCTTCATTGTGACCTCTGAATATTTCACTTGTAACAGCACTGAATTAAAAAAAGGCTAGCAGAAAATGTGTTAATATAAAGTAATCATAAACCCTACAATATGTATGAGGAACGTCATCATCTACTAACTTTCATGTATAGGAAATCAACTTGGGTTCTATATGAAAACTAAATATAAAATACCATTAATGAAGAGATACTTGTTCATTACAAATATTAATTTTAAAGGAAGAATAATTGTAAAATAGTAATTAATATCTGGATCTCTACCTAATTATTTGTTTAAATCAATTAATAATTCTGTCCCATTTTATAACAGGTGAGACATGAATTAGTGGATGAGCTTCAGTTAGAGGAAGAAAAGAAAACCTCCGCTAGCCTGGCTGTCACTTACCACATTAATATGCTAAAAGCGTAAGTGGTTTAGGAGTTTTAGGTGCTGACTCGGGGTCTCTGTGCCATCTAGAGGGGATATGGCTGTGCCAGGGGGTGGGTGAGGGTGGAACAGTAGGGTGAGGCCTAGGCCCAGAGGATGGGACTCTGCCTTGTCTCCCTTTACTTAGAAGTAGCCAGAGAGAGGCTTCCCACGGGTGAGTGTAGCTTCTAAGCCAGTGAGGAAAGTGGTTTAGGAGGAGAGTCACTGGCTGGGTGAGATCTGTCTAATAGGCCCTTCCATATGAGGCTTGACATTTGACCTTGACAAATAGGAGTAGTTAATTTGGGTAAAACCCTGACAGTAGTGGTTTAAAGTGAAGGAAGAATGAAACTGTATGCAGCTGTCTGCTAAAGTGGCAAGAGGGAATTAGGAGGGTGGAGAGCCACGGTGAGAAGCAAGGGCAGTGAGGAGATCCAGTGCATGTGAGGAAAAGGCAGTGAGGAGATCCAGTGCGTGTGAGGAAAAGGCAGTGAGGAGATCCAGTGCGTGTGAGGAGAAGGCAGTGAGGAG
>NW_022591944.1:0-1151 GCF_004348235.1 Phoca vitulina
ATATATATATATATATATACACAATGGAATATTATGCAGCCAGCAAAGGGAATGAAATCTTGCCATTTGCAATGACGTGGATGGAACTGGAGGGTATTATGCTGAGCGAAATAAGTCAATCAGAGAAAGATATGTATCATATGACCTCATTGATATGAGGAATTCTTAATCTCAAGAAACAAATTGAGGGGGGGCAGAGCAAGATGGCGGAGGAGTAGGAGACCTGGATTTCGTCTCCTCTCAGGAATTCAGCTGGATAGGGATCAAACCATTCTGAACACCTACAAATTCAACAGGAGATCGAAGAAAAGAAGAGCAACAACTCTCTGAACAGAAAAGCGACCACTTTCTGGAAGGTAGGACGTGCGGAGAAGTGAATCCGAGGCGTTATTCGGGAGGATAGACGGCGGGGGAGGGGCCTCCGTCGGCCACTTCTGGCAAGTGATAGAGCCCCGGAGCACAAAATCGGAACTTTTAGAAGTCGGCTCCGCTGAGGGAGGTCACTCCGGTGGCTAAGTGGGGGGTGGAACCCTCGCGGGACAGTGTGGTCTCAGGACCCTCGGGGTCACAGAAAGACCGGGGGTGCCTGAGTGTGGCAGAGCTCCCAGGTATCGGAGCAGGGAAGCCGGCTGCAGAGACGGAGCCCAGGCGCGGGCTCTCAGCTCGGGGTTGCTATAAACCGTGATCCGCGGCACAGTCGGGCCACTGCTCCTCCAGCAGGGACCCAACAAGTGGCAGATCCGGGGAGACTCACCTTCTTCCCCCAGGAGAAGAGGTGCGGGAGCGCACCGCGGGGATCTGCTGGGTTTGGAGACTCCACCCGGGGTCGGGTGCAAGATAGAAAGGCGCGGTCACAGGCCAGGTGAGCGCGGAGTGTGGCCGGAGACCGGGGAGACGGGAGTGATTGACTGCTTTTCTCTGGGGGCTCACTGAGGAGCGGGACCCCGAGTTCTCGCCTCCTCCGGGGCGGAGACTGGGAGGCCGTCATTTTCACTCTCCGCCTCCAAAGCTGTACTGAAAGCTTGCAGGGAACAAAAGCTCCGGAGAGCAAACCCGAGCAGATTACTTAGCCCGGACCGGCAAGGGCGGGGCAATTTTGCCTCCGGCAAAGACATTTGGGAACCACGGCAACAGGCCCCTCCCCCAGAAGA
>NW_022591944.1:1251-4742 GCF_004348235.1 Phoca vitulina
TTCTTTTTTCTTTTTTCTTTTTTTTTGAATTTTTCTTTTTCGCTTTTCAACCAACATCTTATCAATCCCATTTTTAAAAAAAAACATTTTTATTTTTCATTTTTAAAGTCATATTCTATCCCTTCCTAGTAGTTACCCGTATTTTTGGCATATATATATAAGTTGTTCTCTCTTTAAAATCTTGAGATAGTTTCTTCTAACAGATCAAAATATACTCTAAATCTCTAGTGTATGGTTTTTTTCTACTCCCCTGCCTGATCACATTCTCTCCCTTTTTTCTTTCTTTTTTTTTAATCCTCTTCTTTCTTTTTTCAAACAACTTATCAAATCCTTTTATAAAATTTTTTATAATTTCCATCTTTACAGTCATATTCCATCCCTTTATCATATCAACCCTTATTTTTGTACATATATAAGTTTTTCTTTCTTTAAAATTTTGGGAGGGACTTTCTTTTAACAGACCAAAATACACCCAAAATCTAGTGTGTGGCACTGATCTATAAACCAACCTGATCATATTGGATCACATTCTGTTTTTGTTTTGTTTTGTTTTGTTCTGCTTTTGTTTGTTTTTATCTTTATCTTCATCTTTTACTTTTTTCTTTTTTTCTTTCTTTTTCTTTTTTCTCTCTTTCCCTTTCTTTTCCCACTGCTTAAGGTCTTTTCTGATTTGTTTAGAGTATATTTTCTGGGGACGTTGTTACCCTGCTAGCATTTTGTTCTCTCATTAATCTATTCTCCTCTGCACAAAATGACAAGACGGAAAAAATCACCTCAACAAAAAGAACAAGAGGTAGTACCGACTGCCAGGGACCTACTCAATACGGACATTAGTACGATGTCAGATCTAGAGTTCAGAATCATCACTTTAAAGATACTAGCTGGGCTTGAAAAAGCATGGAAGTTATTAGAGAAACCCTTTCTGGAGAAGTAAAAGAATTAAATCTAACCAAGTAGAAATCAAAAAGGCTACTAATGAGGTGCAATCAAATATGGGGCACTAACTGCTAGGATAAATGAGGCAGAAGAAAGAATCAGTGAGATAGAAGACCAAATGATGGAAAATAAAGAAGCTGAGAAAAAGAGAGATAAACAACTAGTGGATCACGAGGGCAGAATTGGAGAGATAAACGATACCATAAGACGAAATAACATTAGAATAATTGGGATCCCAGAAGAAGAAGAAAGAGAGAGAGGGGCAGAAGGTATATTGGAGCAAATTATAGCAGAGAACTTCCCTAATTTGGGGAAGGAAACAGGCATCAAAATCCAGGAAGCACAGAGAACCC
The DNA here is from genome assembly GCF_004348235.1 of Phoca vitulina. NCBI lineage: Eukaryota > Metazoa > Chordata > Mammalia > Carnivora > Phocidae > Phoca > Phoca vitulina. The sequence continues at coordinate 2,541 of NW_022591944.1, forward strand.
CTCTCAAAATCAATAAAAATAGGTCAACACCCCAACATCTAATAGTAAAACTTACGAGTCTCAGAGACAAAGAGAAAATCCTGAAAGCAGCTCGGGAGAAGAGATATGTAACCTACAATGGTAGAAACATTAGATTGGCAACAGACTTATCCACAGAGACCTGGCAGGCCAGAAAGGACTGGCAGGACATATTCAGAGCACTAAATGAGAAAAATATGCAGCCAAGAATACTATATCCAGCTAGGCTGTCATTGAAAATTGAAGGAGAGATAAAAAGCTTCCAGGACAAACAAAAACTAAAGGAATTTGCAAACACGAAACCAGCCCTACAAGAAATATTGAAAGGAGTCCTCTAAGCAAAGAGAGAGCCTAAAAGCAACATAGACCAGAAAGGAACACAAACAATATACAGTAACAGTCACTGTACAGGCAATACAATGGCACTAAATTCCTATCTTTCAATAGTTACCCTGAATGTAAATGGGCTAAATGCCCCAATCAAAAGACACAGGCTATCAGATTGGATTAAAAAACAAGACCCATCGATATGCTGTCTGCAAGAGACTCATTTTAGACCCCAAAACACCCCCAGATTTAAAGTGACGGGGTGGAAAACCATTAACCATGCTAATGGACACCAAAAGAAAGCTGGGGTGGCAATCCTTATATCAGACAAATTAGATTTTAAACCAAAGACTGTAATAAGAGATGAGGAAGGACACTATATCCTACTTAAAGGGTCTATCCAACAAGAAGATCTAACAATTGTAAATATCTATGCCCCTAACATGGGAGCAGCCAATTATATAAGGCAATTAATAACAAAAGCAAAGAAACACATTGACAACAATACAATAATAGTGGGGGACTTTAACAGCCCCCCTCACTGAAATGGACAGATCGTCTAAGCAAAGGATCAACAAGGAAATAAAGACTTTAAATGACACACTGGACCAAATGGACTTCACAGACTTTTCAGAACATTCCATCCCAAAGCAATGGAATACACATTCTTCTCTAGTGCCCATGGAACATTCTCCAGAATAGATCACATCCTAGGTCATAAATCAGGTCTCAACCGGTACCAGAAGATTGGGATCATCCCCTGCCTATTTTCAGACCACAATGCTTTGAAACTAGAACTCAATCACAAAAGGAAAGTCAGAAAGAACTCAAATACATGGAGGCTAAAGAGCATCCTGCTGAAGAATGAATGGGTCAATGAGGAAATTAAAGAAGAATTAAAAAAATTCATGGAAACCAATTAAAATGAAAACACAACTATTCAAAATCTTTGGGATACAGCAAAGGCAGTCCTGAGAGGAAAGTATATAGCAATACAAGCCTTTCTCAAGAAACAAGAAAGGTCTCAAGTACACAACCTAACCCTACACCTAAAGGAGCTGGAGAAAGAACAGCAAATAAAGCCTAAACCCAGCAGGAGAGAGAAATAATAAAGATCAGAGCAGAAATCAATGAAATAGAAACCAAAAGAACAGTAGAACAGATCAACGAAACTAGGAGCTGGTTCTTTGAAAGAATTAACAAGATTGATAAGCCCCTGGCCAGACTTCTCAAAAAGAAAAGAGAAATGACCCAAATCAACAAAATCATGAATGAAAGAGGAGAAATCACAACCAACACCAAAGAAATATAAATAATTATAAGAACATATTATGAGCAACTCTATGCCAGCAAATTAGATAACCTGGAAGTAATGGATGCATTCCTAGAGATGTATCAACTACCAAAACTGAACCAGGAAGAAATAGAACACCTGAACAGACCTATAACCAGTAAGGAAATTGAAGCAGTCATCAAAAATCTCCCAAAACACAAAAGCCCAGGGCCAGATGGCTTTCCAGGGGAATTCTACCAAACATTTCACGAAGAATTAATACCTATCCTTCTGAAACTGTTCCAAAAAATAGAAATGGAAGGAAAACTTCCAAACTCATTTTATGAGGCCAGCATTACCTTGATCCCAAAACCAGACAAAGACCCCATCAAAAAGGAGAATTACAGACCAATATCCCTGATGAACATGGATGCAAAAATTCTCACCAAAATACTAGCCAATAGGATCCAACAGTACATTAAAAGGATTATTCACCACGACCAGGTGGGATTTATCCCTGGGCAGCAAGGTTGGTTCAACATCCGCAAATCAATCAACGTGATACAATACATTAACAAAAGAAA
>NW_022591945.1:0-4741 GCF_004348235.1 Phoca vitulina
GTTGGAGGCCAGGCCGCGGGGGTGGACGCCGGGCCGCGGGGGGTGGAGGCCGGGCCGCGGGGGTGGACGCCCGGCCGCCGGCCCCCTCCCACACTGGCCCCCGGTGCACAGTGATGCCATGCGGGCTTTCTCCTGACCAGACCTTTCTCCACTGTCGTCCTGGTAGATGACGCGTCCCTGAAGAGGGCTTATGAGCTGATTAAGTCGGCCAACCTGGGCAAATCAGAGTTTGACCCCATGGAGAGCTTCAGCCCCGACCTGTTTGTTTTGTGTGCAGAACAGGCGCTGAAGGTACGGAGTCGGGGGTCCTAGGAGGGTCTCTGTTTCTGGGAGCACGAGGTGAAGCTGGAGACAGCGGCAGCACCCGGGGGCGGGGGTGCCGTCCTCAGGTCTCGGCAGAGGCGCTGCCTGGCGCTGCATCCGCAGGCACCCTTCTGGGGCCGTTCATGGCCGCGGCGTGGTGTCTTGCAGATGGGGCACCCCGAGATGAGTGACGACTGCATCCAGATGTACTTCAAGGTGAAGGGGCCAGTCACCCAGTTCCTGGGCCGAGCGCACCTGTGCAAGGCCCAGCTCTGTGCCCCCAAGTCCACCGAAAACCTGGTGAGAGATGCCCCGGGGAGCAGGCGTCCATTTGAGGGTGAAGCCTTCCAACCCTAACCTTCAGTGGGACCCCCCCCCCACGTCCCCGTTCCTGAATGAATACCTAATGGTTTGTCCCACTCGAGGTTTTCCCTGAGGCTGCCTTGATTCTCCTCAAAATTTTACATCTTGTGTGGAAAGAGTTACAATCTCACCTGCTTCCAAAATTGTGTCAGGCTAGACAAATCTAAAGTACTCTTTATGGAATGGTCAGCGAGCACATTTATCATCAGTTTCCCGCTTGTGCTTTTCCCCGAAGCTCCTGCCTGACCTTTGGCGTCTGCATCCTGGTGCTCTGGTTGTGCCCAGGACAGCTGCCCTTGAGCCTGGCCGGGTGTGCCTGAGGACGCGCGAGGCGCCCAGGCTCCTACTGCTTACACATGGGCTCCCAGGCCAGTCCTTAGTGTGGCTTAATGTCCACGGAAGTGACCACGAGCAATGATTGATGTTTCAGTGGCAAATTCAATGCAATTGTGCATTTTTTATGTTGTTTTAGGAGGAATTTGAAAATTGTGTGACTCAATATATGAAGGCAATAAACTTTGCAAAAGGAGAACCCAGGTAGGCATATAGAATTGGCCATTTCTAACTGGGATTGTGTAAAAGGTACAGGACCAGGATTTACCAAGTGGTTCTACCCGTTTGGACTGTGGGGGGTTTTGTCCTTGTTGTGTCCTTGCTGTGTGCTTGTTTCTAGCGTGTAGAGCTGGGTCCCATACACACATGATTCCCTTGGCCGCCTCCTTTTGTCTGTCCTGCGGTTGCGGTGATGTGCAGACGGCTTCTGTCTGTGTTCTCTGTGGGCACTTCTCCTTTGGCCGGTCTCCGTGGCGCTCTTACTTTCTGGGCCTCTCTGAGGGCTCAGCATCAGGGTCCCGCCCTCCCCTGCCCCCCTTGCCTCTGTCCCCTCTGGCAGATTGCCCGGGCCAAGGCCTCCTGTCTGCAGCGATTCAGCTAAAACTCTAGCACAGTCTTCTACTTAATTAATGTTTCCTTCATCAAAAAGAAAGAGTATTGAAACTGTTAAGTTTGCACACAAAGTGGTATTAATACAACCTATTTAAGTAGGATACACCATTTAAAGGAGATTCAGGTGTAAATCCTGATTCACTCCTTCGGGCTCCCAATCAGTGCTGTTGCGAGCCTCCTCCCCAGGCACCCTGGGTCTTACAAGGCGGAGCTGGCCTCTCAGAGAGGCCTGGAGCAAGAAAGGCAAATTGGTCCCTGTGGTGCCCTTACTCCAGTTCCTCCAGTGGCTCCTTCCAGCCCTCAGGAAAAAGCCCATCTTCTGAGGGGTGTCCCTGCTCCTCTCCTCACCCCTCCTCCTGCCCCACTTTGCCCTTCATGCACAGGCATGGGGACTTTGTTCCCCAAAGATTCTGCTCTCCCTCTTTTTTACCTGGCAGACCCTTTCCCTGCACCGCTCTCAGGGCTGATTGCTCCTCACATTTCAGGTCTCAGCAGGATGTTACTTCCTCCAGGAAGCCTTCCTTGATTCCCCCTGCACTTGCCTGTTCTTGTCTATCTCTTGGGAACCAAAGGAGACCTTGCTTACTGGTGTATTTTCACAGGGAGCTGATCACTTTTGGAATGACTGAATGGGTGAAGGGATCTCTAGTCGGACTCAGGAGTCATGTGGCCGGGTCGTCACGGCTGGGGTTGAACTGCAGCCTCCAGCCCCTTCTGCGTAGGCAGTGTGGGTGCCCGCCGCTCAGAGCGGCTCAGATGGTGCTGCTGCCATCTGCTGGGGACAGAGGACTCGAGGCTCCTGCCTGAGGCCGCTCCGACAGGCTCTGGACGGGCTCGGGACCTAGTCTGACTCCTCTGCTCACGTTGCAGGTATTACTTCCTGGTGTATAACGCATCAGTCCTCTACTGGCAAATGGTGAGGCCGTTTCTCAAGCCGGGATATCATCACCATCTGATCTCCAGCCTCTCCCAAATTGTCAACGTGTTAAATCAGACTGAAGAAGAGGACAAGGAGTGGCGGGCAGAGCTGATGCTGTGAGTTGGATGCCCTGCCACAAGTCCCTAACCAACCACGCTTGGCAGCCTCTGACCTCCTTCCCCTCCCGCTTGCTCCCAGGGGGATGATTATCTTCCATGCTTTCTACTCTGTAGTTAGAATTACGGTTTTTGTGTCTTGTCTGATGAGGTCTATAGATAAAATCACAGTGTCCTGATCATATGGGTGTTACAGCAAGATGAGTGTTTAGACTCAAAACACAGGAAGTGTGAGCTTGTGTCATAATCCTGGCTCGTGGTTTTAACTTAGTTCAGTAAATTGTTATGCGGTAGACAGTTTAGCAACATAAAACTAAGCCAGAATGGCCCTGTTTAGGGAAGTGTGCTCCTAGTGCATCAGCATAGGGACAGCCCTGAGAAGCCACAGTGATAGATGTCAGCATATGATCCTTGTGCTGAGTGGACCGGAAGGCAATCAGCCAGACTTGTCCTGTCTCTGGGAAGTACCATGTGCAGGCAGGCGACTGGGTGAATGTCTGCAAGGAGGATCCAGAGGATCTGCCCTGAGGTTGGAATCCAGAATCTAAAGGCTTTCTTTACCTGCTTTATGGCTATTTGGGGAGCTTTTAACAGAAAATAAGTATAAATACAGTCTTTCTTAAAAATGCTATTATAAACGTTGGAGGTAGTTATGGCGCAAACATTTCCTTGCCCTCCTGCCAGGAGGAGCGTAGCTCTCTCGGCCCCTGCCTGCAGGCCCTGCTGAGCCAGGTACGGGGCAAGGAGCTGCCTGATCCCTGTGTCTTTCTGAAGTTTGTGAAACATAATAAAATGCAACCTGGTTATTAGACATTTGCAGCAGAAAACGATTTCATCAGGTTTTAATATCCAGTATTTTTATATTATCCAGGGAGCTTCTGGACTGTTATCTACAAGCTGGAAAAAAGGAAGAGGCTGCAAAATTTTGTGTCACTGCAGCACCATTTATAAAAGCTAGCGTGCCACAGAAATATCGACACATATTTTCTGTTATGGTAAGTTGGCATTTTGAAAAATGTAGGTAGAAGTAATTTTCTTAAATGTCATTTTTGGAGAACCGTGTATAAAAACAACCAAGTCTATCCGCTGAGAGATACAAAAGCATACATGCATCGTGCATACATTGACAAAACAAAATAAAATCTTTTGCCTTCATTGTGACCTCTGAATATTTCACTTGTAACAGCACTGAATTAAAAAAAGGCTAGCAGAAAATGTGTTAATATAAAGTAATCATAAACCCTACAATATGTATGAGGAACGTCATCATCTACTAACTTTCATGTATAGGAAATCAACTTGGGTTCTATATGAAAACTAAATATAAAATACCATTAATGAAGAGATACTTGTTCATTACAAATATTAATTTTAAAGGAAGAATAATTGTAAAATAGTAATTAATATCTGGATCTCTACCTAATTATTTGTTTAAATCAATTAATAATTCTGTCCCATTTTATAACAGGTGAGACATGAATTAGTGGATGAGCTTCAGTTAGAGGAAGAAAAGAAAACCTCCGCTAGCCTGGCTGTCACTTACCACATTAATATGCTAAAAGCGTAAGTGGTTTAGGAGTTTTAGGTGCTGACTCGGGGTCTCTGTGCCATCTAGAGGGGATATGGCTGTGCCAGGGGGTGGGTGAGGGTGGAACAGTAGGGTGAGGCCTAGGCCCAGAGGATGGGACTCTGCCTTGTCTCCCTTTACTTAGAAGTAGCCAGAGAGAGGCTTCCCACGGGTGAGTGTAGCTTCTAAGCCAGTGAGGAAAGTGGTTTAGGAGGAGAGTCACTGGCTGGGTGAGATCTGTCTAATAGGCCCTTCCATATGAGGCTTGACATTTGACCTTGACAAATAGGAGTAGTTAATTTGGGTAAAACCCTGACAGTAGTGGTTTAAAGTGAAGGAAGAATGAAACTGTATGCAGCTGTCTGCTAAAGTGGCAAGAGGGAATTAGGAGGGTGGAGAGCCACGGTGAGAAGCAAGGGCAGTGAGGAGATCCAGTGCATGTGAGGAAAAGGCAGTGAGGAGATCCAGTGCGTGTGAGGAAAAGGCAGTGAGGAGATCCAGTGCGTGTGAGGAGAAGGCAGTGAGGAG
>NW_022591946.1:0-4731 GCF_004348235.1 Phoca vitulina
AAATCTAGAAGATGTAGAATCAACGTTATTACCATTCATTAAACTTCTGTTTTCAAATGTGCAAGATGGAGACAAGCCCATGGGTCCCTTGACAAACAACACAGGGAACCCTTTTCTTAAACCTGGACCCAACAATTCAACTTACAAAAATAAACTGAGGAAACTCCATTTTCTAGAAAATTTGTTAGATGCAGAAATTCAAGAAAAAATTGATGAGGTGGAAAAGAAAGAAAAAACTGCCATGCTTATATATTCCGGCCTTTTTGGTCCCAAATTCAAAGGCCAAATCTTTCCAAAGAAATTGGAAACTGCCCAAGCACAGGAAAAGAGCCTCACCAAGGCTGAGAGTGTAGGGAAAAAGTTTCTGAGAGTAAAGAAGGTTATCAAGGGCCCAAAGGGCCTACGGAAAAGGTACCTCAAAAAAATGCGCCATCAGAGAAACCGGGGGAAACAGAATGCCCAGCCATTTGTGGAGAATATGGCCAAAGAAAGAAGGCTCAGTAGACCTTCCCCAAGGGAGCTGGAGCAGCTTCACATGGCGCAGAGGCCCAGGAAATTAGTGGGAGACTCCTTCAGTAGAGCCTTCATTCACAAAAGAGCACAATTCTTTCCTGAAACAATACATCTTGGGCAGGCCTTCTGCCTCCACTGCTCCAAAATCCCTACCTGAGGTGAAAAACAAACCAAAAGACTTAACCGACACCATTTTTGTTTTAGAGGATGCAAATACTAGAGTTAGGAATATGAAGGCTTCTAAACCAGTCTCACATTCCAGAAAAAAGTACCTCTTTCATAAAACTCGCTCGCGTGTGGTCCACACAGCACCCAAGGCCAAGCTGAGTCGAAAATCCAGAAAGGAAAGTCCTATCAGTAATAGGCTGATGCTTACAAAGAGGCCTCCATTCTCCGCCATCAGGAGCCTCATAAATTCCCCTTCACGGGAGGCTTTTTCATCTTCAGGAGAACTGAGTTCTCAGGAAAATCCTTTTCCAGAATTATTTACTCTTTCAGAACCTTTTAGAGAAAACACTACTGGAGAAAACACTACTGCACAGAATGTTTTTGAGAAACCTATTTCTACAAGAAACATGACTGTGCCAGAACAAACCCTCCCGCATTCAGGAACCATAAGAATCTTTCCAGTGCATATTCTGTGGCCACCACAGACAACTTTATGCCAACTGTTAAACAAACCAATGAACCACGATGGATAAACCACAGCGTGGGCACTGAATTGCCCCCAAAGCCCACAGGCTTCACTGTGTCGAAGCTCTCAGCCCCAGGTGACCTATTTGAAATCCAGCTAAACCAGCAGCTACGGTCCCTCATCCCGAACAACGACGTGAGAAGGCTCATTTCTCACGTTATCCGGACTTTGAAAATGGACTGCTCCGAGACCCACGTGCAACTGGCCTGTGCCAAGCTCATCTCCAGAACAGGCCTCCTGATGAAGCTTCTCAGTGAGCAGCAAGAAGTAAAGGTGTCCAAGGCAGAGTGGGATACGGACCAATGGAAGACTGAGAACTCCATCAATGAGAGCACAGAAGTCCAGAGTGAACAGAAAGGGCAGGAGTCCAGCGAGGTGAGGAAAACTCCTAAAACATGGGATCTGGACTTTGAGTCAGTTGAGGACGTGCCATGAAAGCACCCAAGCACATAGGCCAGGGGGCTCCTAGTCTGGGTCTTGTCTTGGCCAGGTAACGTTGGCTAAGACAGTGATCTGCCACTTTGCTCATTTAGAGAACAGTGCCACTATCCCCAGGGTAGATGAGAACTAATTCACGTGTGTGTGCCTCCTGGGAAGCTCTTACATTTCTCATTTTAGAGACAAAGAAACTCACACACACACACATACACACACACACACACACACACACACACACACAGGAGAGATTGGGGGAAGAAGACCTGATTCACCCTCCCGGGTCCTGGGAGAGCCGCCTGGCACAAGGGTCTCCCTGCCCTGACCACCCCTGAGAGCCGGGATAGAACAGGGAGACAACAGGTTTCTGGCCAGATATTTTGTCCTCTGCTTTTGACCAGTGGATTTCTTTAGAGAAATGCTTGGTTATGTCCTTTGCCCAGCGTTCTCCCGAGACCAGCCCCTGAGCTTTGATATGCCCTGGGCATGGAGTCTGTGCTCTTGACTCAATGTCGCTCAGGGCGGGCTGCCTGCTGTACAGAAAGCAGGGGTGGGAGGAGGAATGGTGGAGACCAGAGAGCCCCACATCGGGCTCCATCCCAGGACCCCAGGATCATGACCCGAGCCGAAGGCAGCCGCTTAACCGACTGAGCCACCCAGGTGCCCCTGTACCTCACTAAATTCTTACACCAGCCCTTGGGTTCCACTGGATTGTCCTCTTGAGATGAAGAAACTCAGAGTTGTTAATTGGCTTACTCAAGATCACACAGCTAGTTAAGTATCAGAACCAGAATTTGAGCCCAGATCTGTCTTGTTCCAAAGCTATGTTCTTAACTCTTCCTACCCTCCCCCTTCCATCATCCCTGAGCTGGTTTCTGTAGCTACCTGGGGGAAGAGGAAGATGTTGTCTTTGACCTGGGGCCGGGAAGGCAGAGAGAGAACATGGGCTTGTGGAAATAAACAAAGACCACCCAAATGAGAAGACGCAAAGGCTGTTTTCCGAGCCCCCTACCCCAAGGGAGTCAGCTACCAATCACTTGAGTTCGGCAGAGAATTGAAGGCCGGCAGAAGACTAGGAAAGCTTTATAGTGGGACAAAGGGAAGGCTTCAGGTTCTGATCAGAGGCTCTCTCGGCGTGGGGAAGCTGTAGGTGTGCTAACTAGAAGGGGGGTACCCTATGTGATTGGTTAGGGGAGCATATTGGACTTTTCCCAGTTTGTCCTACATTGGACACGGGGCCAAAATTAGGGAGGCTGTCAGCTAGTGGTCCAGTCTTGGCTGTGTTTGGGCCGAGGGCTACAAGGGTTGCCTCGTGGCTGCCCCGAGAGGGGGTCGCCTCCTTAGCTGTTGCTGCAGGGAGCGGGTCAGATGGTGCAGCCCTTGTCTGTGGGTATATTGAGTCTCTCAGACTGCTCGCCAGAGTTCTGGAAGAGGGGCCTTCCTGGCTCGGACCTGGGCCGAGGCTTCTTATCTCATGCTCCTTCCTTCTGCTTCTCCCTTCTGCCCTTTCTGGAGCCACCGGTCCCAGTACGTCTGGTTGCTATTTGATGTGCATTAACTCTAAATTCTTTTTTTTGTTTGTTTGACAGAGAGAGACACAGCAAGAGAGGGAACACAAGCAGGGGGAGTGGGGGAGGGAGAAGCAGACTCCCCGCTGAGCAGGGACCCCGATGCAGGGCTCGATCCCAGGACCCCGAGATCATGACCTGAGCCAAAGGCAGCCGTTTAACTGACTGAGCCACCCAGGTGCCCCATCTCTTAATTCTTATAACAGCCCCGAAAGGTAAGCATCTTAGTTATTACTGCTGCATCAGAGCTTATCCCCAAATGTAGCAAACATCTATGACTTCACACAGCTTTGGGGGGCCAGGAAGCCGGACGCAGCTTAGCTGGGAACTTCCAGCTCAGAGTGTCTCATGAGGTTGCAGCCAGGGTGGTGGCCGGCGCCACGGTCACCTGAGAGCTTGCCTGGGGGTAGAGGATTGGCTCCCGAGAAGGCTCCTGACACGGCTCTTGTCTCAAGGCCTCAGTTCCCGTCCACGTAGACCTTTCCACGGGGCTGACATGCAGTTGGCTTGCCTCGAAGCCACTCTTGAAGAATGCGCCACGATGGTGAGCAACTGGTAGGAGGGAGAGGGGCAGAAGAGTGAGGCTGCAGTGTAAAATGTGTTGGTTCTATTTGTTATTTAAGTTTCACAGCCACCTTAGGGAGAGAAACCATTAGCCCCATTTGACGGATGAGAAAATGGAGGCTCAGGAAGGAGAGAGATTTTGCCGGAGGGCACAGAGCTGGCTGGTGACTGACACAACCAGAACGTAAGCCCTTTGCTACCTTAAAACCTGACCCCGGCTTTTTCCAGCACTTGGTGTGTGGACGGGTCTGGGGGGGCTTCATTGTTAGGGAAAGACCCCCCAGCCCCCAGAGCTTGGGGGAGGCCTCGGGAGCCTAAGAAGTTGTCTGTCAACTGAGCTGCCTTCTCTGCTCCAGAGACAAGGAAGCCAGGGCCTCTGGGCCCAGCTGCCACCCACACAGGACTATTTTTACCCTCCACCTCAGTGACAAGTCTGCATCTTCCAGCTCTGGAAAGGCCATCTGGGCAGTCTGGCTGTCCCAGGAAGAGCCTCTACCCTGAGGCCACCGTTTATGCCCTGCTGTCCCCTGCAGCTGTTTCTAGATGAACCTTTAGCTTTCTGGCACGTCATGGCTGCCCAGGGTCAGTCAGGTGCCTCCCTCGCCTGGATTCAAGGGTTAATAAAACCTCCTTAATTAGTATCACTTACTAGATGGACCTTTCTGAACTAAAATGTTTAAATCTGCAGATATTTTAAATTGTTCACATTTCAAACAATGTTTAAAAGTGTCCTGTGCAAAACAATGAATCATGGAACACTACATCTAAAACTAATGATGTAATGTATGGGGATTAACATAACATAATAATAATAAAAATAAAGAAGTTCATTATCACAGAAAAAAAAAAGTGTCCTGTGCATGAGCCATTTTTTTTTAAGGATTTTGTTTATTTATTTGAGAGAGACAGTATGGGGGGGGGAGGGGAGGAGAGGGAGAAGCAGACTCCCCACTGAGC
>NW_022591947.1:0-4730 GCF_004348235.1 Phoca vitulina
AATGCTCCGTGCTCAACAGTGCCTTGGAAGGAACAAGCCTGTAAAGACTCCCAGCTGCAGCTCATTCGCCTACCAGGCTGCTAAGGCCAAGAAGCAATGGTGTATAGTTCCTGCCCTTTATGTAACATTGCCGTTCCTGAAGACGGAGGAATTTTACAGTGCTCCTGTAGGAGAGACCGGGAAAGGGTCCCATACGTGAAATGGAGTGAGAAACAGGCCGGTGTGGAAGGCAGCTCTCAACTCACCTCTTGTTTCTGATGCTGGTACCCTTGCCCCGGGGGTGCCTGCAGGCCTAAAGCCAACCACCTAACTCAAGGGAACAACTCTTTAGAGAGTTCCTGCTTCGGCTAAAATAGCCATGCCTGAGGGTGGACGCATTTTGCTGTGTGCAAGCGTGAGCGCCCTGCAACTGAGTCCCAAACCATTTTCTGTGTGAGACTCAGGCCCCGGAAGAAAGCAGAACACGACTCCCCACTTGTTTCATGAAGCTAGCCCTGCGGCCCCACTTTTGCATGGAAGTCTAATCGCTAGCGTTCTAACTCGGAGAAACAACAGTGTAGAGAAACCGTGCTTTAGCTACCGTCGACCTCTCTGTGTGAGAAAGCAGTTTACGCTGCACTGTGGGTGAGAGCCTGGGGACAGGTTCCATAGGTAAAATCGAGGGAGGGAGAGACAGGCCAGTGCAGGAGGCAGCTGTCAACTCACCTCTTGTTTACGAGGCTAGTGCAGTTGCCCCGGGTGTGCCTGCAGGCCTAAAGCCAAGCACCTAAGTCGAAGGAACGACTCTGTAGAGAATTCCTGCTTCAGCGAACATAGGCATTCCTGAGGCTGGAAGCATTTTGCTGTGTGCCTGCGTGAGAGAAGTGCAATGGAGTCCCAAACCATTTTCCGTGTGAGACTCAGGCTCCGGGAGAAGGGAGGACACGCCTCCCCACTTGTTCCATGAAGTTAGCACTGCGGCCCCACTTTTGCATGGAAGTCTAATCGCTAGCGTTGTAACTCGGAGAAACAACACTGTAGAGAAACCGTGCTTAAGCTAGCGTCGACCTCTGTGGGAGGAAGCAGTATAGGGTGTACTGTGGGTGAGAGCCTGGGGACGGGTTCCATTTCGTAAAATCGGGGGAGAGACAGGCCGGTACACAAGGCAGCCCTCAACTCATACCATGGCTATGGGGCTAGTACCGTTGCCCCGGGTGTGCATGCAGGCTCAAAGACACCCACCTGACTCGAAGGAAAAACTCGGTAGAGAATCCATGCTTCAGCTAAAACAGCCACTCCAGAGGGGGGAAGCATTCTGTTGTGTGCGTGCCTGAGAGCCCTGCAGGGGAGTCCAAAGCTTTTTGCGAGTGAGACTCAGGCCCCAGCAGAAGGCAGAACACGACTCGCCGTGTGTTTCATGAAGCTAGCACTGCGGCCCCACTTTCGCATGGAAGTCTAATCGCCAGCGTTCTAACTCGAAGAAACAACACGGTAGAGAAATCGTGCTTTAGCTACCATCCACGTCTCTGAGGGAGGAAGCAGTTTCCAGGCTACCGTGGGTGAGAGCCTGGGGAACGGGTTCCTTACGTGAGACCGAGGGAGAAGAAGTCCGGGCCAGAAGGCACCTCTCGACTCAGCTCTTGTTACCTGAAGCTAACACTACTGCTCCATGTGTGCATAGGAATGCTAAGGGCTCCACACTGATTTGGCAGAAAGAAGCCGGTCAAGAATCCCAGCTTCAGCTCATTCACCTCGCCACAGGGTGGCAGCATTTTCAGCTCTGCTTGAGTGCACAACCTGGCGAATGAGTCCCAGCAGAATTCCGAGGCAGAAATAAGCATGGGCAGGAGGCAGCTATCGACTCAACTCTTGTTTCGGGAAACTAGATCGGCTCTCCCGTGTGTGCGTGTAGTCCTAAGTGCCATCCAGCCAACGCAAAGGAACAAAAGTGCAGAGAACCCGTGCCTCAGCAAAGATCGCCCTTCCTGAGCGTGCACTTCATCTGTTGTGTGTTTTTGTGAAAGCATGAGAAATGGAACCTAAACGTAACTCGGAGTGAGAAGCAGGCCTGGAAGGAAGGCTGCTGTCGACTCACCTCTTGTTTGAGGAGATTAGCACTGCTGTACCCTGTGTGCCTGGATGCCTAGTTCCCAGGCTACTAACACCAAGAATCAATGCTATAGAGTGACTGCGCTTTAGTTAACATTGCCGTTCCTGAAGCCAGAGGAATTTGACAGTGCTGGTGTCTGAGAGCCCGGGGAAAGGGTCCCATACGTGAAATGGAGTGAGAAACAGGCCGGAGCGGAAGGCAGCTCTCAACAGACCTCTTGTTTATGAGGCTAGTACCCTTGCCCCGGGTGTGCCTGCAGGCCTAAAGCCAACCACCTAACTCAAAGGAAAAACCCTGTAGAGATTTCCTGCTTCGGCTAAAGTAGCCATGTCGGAGGGTGGACGCATTTTGCTGTGTGCATGCGTGAGCGCACTGCAAGTGAGTCCAGACCCATTTTCCGTGTGGGACTCAGGCCCCGGCAGAAGGCAGAACACGACTCCCCACTTGTTTCATGAAGCTAGCACTGCGGCCCCACTTTTGCATGGAAGTCTAATAGCAAGGGTTCTTTTTTTATTATTATTATTAAATGTTTTTATTGTTATGTTAATCCCCATACATTACATCATTAGTTTTAGATATAGTGTTCCAGGATTCATTGTTTGTGCATAACACCCAGTGCTCCATGCAGAACGTGCCCTGCTCAATACCCATCACCAGGCGAAGCCATCCTCCCACCCCCCTCCCCTCTAGAACCCTCAGTTTGTTTTTCAGAGTCCATCGTCTCTCATGGTTCTTCTCCCCCTCCGATTTCCCCCCCTTCATTCTTCCCCTCCTGCTACATTCTTCTTCTTCTTTTTTTCTTTCTTAACATATATTGCATTATTTGTTTCAGAGGTACAGATCTGAGATTCCACAGTCTTGCACAATTCACAGCGCTTACCAGAACACATACCCTCCCCAGTGTCCAACACCCAGTGACCCCATCCCCCCCCCCCCCCCCCCCACTCCAGCAACCCTCAGTTTGTTTCCTGAGATTAAGAATTCCTCATATCAGTGAGGTCATATGATACATGTCTTTCTCTGTTTGACTTATTTCGCTCAGCAAAATACCCTCCAGTTCCATCCACGTCGTTGCAGATGGCAAGATCTCATTCCTTTTGATGGCTGCATAATATTCCATTGTGTATATATATATATATATATATATATATATTTATATATATATACACACACACACACATATATATATATATATATATATATACCACCTCTTCTTTATCCATTCATCTGTTGCTGGACATCTTGGCTCTTTCCACAGTTTGGCTATTGTGGACATTAATAGCAAGCGTTCTAACTCGGAGAAACAACACTGAAGAGAAACCGTGCTTTAGCTACCGACGACCTCTGTGTGGGAGGAAGCAGTTTAGGGTGTACGGTGGTTGAGAGCCTGGGGACGGGTTCCGTTTCGTAAAATCGAGGGAGAGACAGGCCGGAGAGAAGGCAGCTCTCAACTCACACCATGGTTATGGGGCTAGTACCGTTGCCCCGGGTGTGTGTGCAGGCTTCATGAAAACCGCCTCACTCGAAGGAAAAACTCGCTGGAGAATCCATGCTTCAGCTAAAAGAGCCGCTCCTGAGGGTGGAAGCATTTTGTTGTGTGCGTGCGTGAGAGCCCTGCAAGGGAGTCCAAAGCCTTTTGCGAGTGAGCCTCAGGCCCCAGCAGAAGGCAGAACACGACTCCCCATGTGTTTCATCAAGCTAGCACTGCGGCCCCACTTTTGCATGGAAGTCTCATCACTAGCGTTCTAACTCAAAGAAACAGCAGTGTAGAGAAATCGTGCTTTAGTTACTGTCGACCTCCAGGCGGAGGAAGCAGTATACAGGGTACCGTGGGTGAGAGCCTGGGGAACGGGTTGCATACGTGAAACCGAGGGAGAAACCGTTCCGGGCAGAAGGCACCTCTGGACTCAGCTCTTGCTACCTGAAGCTAACACTACTGCTCCATGTGTGCTTGGAATGCTCCGTGCTCAACAGTGCCTTGGAAGGAACAAGCCTGTAAAGACTCCCAGCTGCAGCTCATTCGCCTACCAGGCTGCTAAGGCCAAGAAGCAATGGTGTATAGTTCCTGCCCTTTATGTAACATTGCCGTTCCTGAAGACGGAGGAATTTTACAGTGCTCCTGTAGGAGAGACCGGGAAAGGGTCCCATACGTGAAATGGAGTGAGAAACAGGCCGGTGTGGAAGGCAGCTCTCAACTCACCTCTTGTTTCTGATGCTGGTACCCTTGCCCCGGGGGTGCCTGCAGGCCTAAAGCCAACCACCTAACTCAAGGGAACAACTCTTTAGAGAGTTCCTGCTTCGGCTAAAATAGCCATGCCTGAGGGTGGACGCATTTTGCTGTGTGCAAGCGTGAGCGCCCTGCAACTGAGTCCCAAACCATTTTCTGTGTGAGACTCAGGCCCCGGAAGAAAGCAGAACACGACTCCCCACTTGTTTCATGAAGCTAGCCCTGCGGCCCCACTTTTGCATGGAAGTCTAATCGCTAGCGTTCTAACTCGGAGAAACAACAGTGTAGAGAAACCGTGCTTTAGCTACCGTCGACCTCTCTGTGTGAGAAAGCAGTTTACGCTGCACTGTGGGTGAGAGCCTGGGGACAGGTTCCATAGGTAAAATCGAGGGAGGGAGAGACAGGCCAGTGCAG
>NW_022591948.1:0-4721 GCF_004348235.1 Phoca vitulina
CAGGGACCAGCAAGGCGGGAGGCGACAGGACAGGCGTCCGGCCCTGGAGGAAGGCCCTGGCCCAGGACCCAGAGCCCCCGGAGGGCAGGCTCCTGGGCAGCCCCACCCTGAGCCCCCCTCAGCAGCCAGCAGGGGCGGGGCCTGGCCCGGGCTGCCTGGGGCCAGCTGGCTGAGACCCCTGCGCACCGGCACCCACCGGGGGCCGCGGGGGGCGGGGGCATCTGGGCTGAGAAGCCGCAGCAGGGCCTTCATCCCTGGACCTGCCAAGGGAGGAGGACAGACACGTGCTGAGCTACCCTTAGGAGCCCACCACCCAGTGGATGATTGCAAACTGGACGTGGAGCGTTTCGCCCCCATTACCTGCAGGGGAAAAGAAAGGCTCCCAGAGGGAGTGGGACTTGGCCAGGACCCCACAGGCATGGATGGATATGCCGGGATGGGGGGATGCAGGCCTCCCACCGGGGCGGCCACCTGTGCTCTTTCTGTTCACCTGAGCCCTGGCTGGCCGTTTGTCCTCTCGGGGCTGCCCCTCTGCCCAGATGACTCCCCCATTCTGGCTTCTCTTCGACCCACCCCGCCCCCGCACCCTGCCATCCTGGCCCAGTGCCCCCTCCCTGAGGGATGTGTCTGTCCCGGGGTTAGCTGGGCCAGCCGGGGCCTGAGTCACACCCTGGCTGCCTGCACCGAGAGCCACCGGGTTGATCACCCTCCCAGGCTGTCTAGTCTCATCCTGACAGTGGAAACCTCAGCACCGTGTCCCCTCCTTCTCGGGTGGGCATCCCTGGTCCCGGAGAGACGGGAAGGTGTCCTCCCCGTACCTGCACTGAGGCCCCTCCCATGTCCTCCATCCTCTAGCCCCAGTGCCCTCTAGCCCTGACACCGTCCCCCGGGGCCCAGGTGGTCTCTGGGTTGTCCTGCCTGGTGCCCATACTTCCCAGCTCCCAGCCTCCGCACACAACAGACCACACACACCCAGCAGTCTCCAGCCCTCCTGATCCCTACCTGGACCAGGGCTGCAGAGCCCAGGCCTGGGCCCCTGAGGATTTCCCCAACACGGTCCTCAGCTCTTGCCTTCCAGGGGGGAGGATGCGGCCCTGATGCAGGCCAAGCTCTCCTCCAGGACCCCCGAAGTCTCTCCAGTCACTGACCCTGCTCGAGTGAGTGCTGCCGGTGCCCCCCACATCGTAGGGTTCCGTGGAGGGACCCCTGTGCGCCAAGCCCTGTGCTGGGTGCAGAGGCTGGCTCCAGGAGTGTGGGGTCCTGCTGCCCAAGCCCCTGGCCCTGGGAGGCCTTCGGAGGGCAGAGCCCCCCCATCTGCCCCCTGCCTTCCCAGGGGGCTCCCGCAGCCAGAGCGCCAGCATCTCTCTGGGCTCAGCCTGCATCGCTGGCTCTCCTGAGCAAAGGTGCCCCTCAACCGTGCTGCAGCGTTTTGTGGGGAGACCAACGGGGGCTCCGTGGCAGGGAGGGCACTTTGCTCCTGCCTCCCCGGGGGCAGTCTCCCTACCAGGCCAGCTCCTCTGCCAGAAGCTCTGAGGTCTCCGGTTCTGGAATGTTCCCCGGCACCCCCTCCTTCGCGGCTCCCCTGACCCCGGCCTGGCCCGATCCCCCTGCACTGTGATCCCCCTGCACTGGCTGTCCCCTCTAGTGCAGGCAACACTGGCCTAGCGTGTCTCCACGTCCGGGAGCCAGTTCTGCAGTGAGCGACCAGAACACAGGCGTAAGAGGATCCTTGTCCGGGGAAGACCAGAGGGCACGTCCTGGGTCACAAGGTTTTGCCTTTCTCCTGAAGCTTCCGTCTTGAGTCACCGGTCTGAGTCTCGGCGATGAGCGGCAGGAGCACGAGGAGACCACCTGGGATGTGGGTGGGCCTCCCCTCTCTGTTCTCGCGCCCCTTGTCCTTCCCGAAGGACCCCCGCCCGACATCCTCCCACACACACCCCCGGAGCCTGACTCCCTGGCGCAGGCAGAGGCCCAGGGCCTAGTGTGCTCCCTGGCCGGGTCTCCCCGAGGCCAGGGGAGGACATGCTTTGGTCAAGGCCACAGTAGAGCCTGGTGGTGAACTCTGGGTCCAGGAGTAGCCCTTGACACTCCTGACGTGGCCATGACCTAAAAACACGCAGGCAGCTTCCCTCAGGCCCCGAGGCCAGAAGCAAGAGGGGGGGCCATCCTGTCCTCCATGGGGAATGACAGCCCCTTTCCCCCAAGTCTGCCTCTGGAACACTGAGTGAACATGTGAAGAGATCCCTATGGGAGTCCCGCTAGAATTCTCCCTCAAAGCCTGCGACGCTCCCAGAAGGGAAGGGAGGGCCTGGGTCCCTCGTGAGAGCGGATGTGTGTCCCACCCTCTACCCCCCGCCCCCAAACCCCGGGCAGGTGCAGGCCATGCCAGGACTTATCCTGTTCCCCTGTCAGGAAAACTGGGAACAGGGCGGTCTGCCCCGGGGAAGCCCAGACTGGGGTCAGAGACACAGACTGAAGCCAGGGGATCCCGGGGAGGGTGCACACAAGCCGGCTCAGCCTGGGTTTCTCTGGGACTCTGGGAATGGAAGGTCCCGTTAGTGTCTGGACTCCAGGCCACGCTGCTCTGGATGAGGTCCCAGCCCTGCCCCCCTGAGGGTGGCCTCCCCTCCGTAGAGCCAGGGGCGAGGACAGACTGCCCGTGCCCAGCCCAGGATGGAGTAGTGTTCCCAGGCTGTGTCATGTCCCCTTCCCAGCACCTCCTGGTGGTCCCTGGGTCATGGGCAAAGCTCCGGGACCGGGGTCCTGGGGAGTCGGGGATTGGGTCTTCCTGGATCCTACCCTCTGTAAACACCGGGTGTGGGGATCCTTCTCCCCGTGTGAGACGATCTGTCCTCTACCTGGTTGTCCCTGTCCCCTGAGTGACTGCATTGTGGATTTTTTGGTGACTAGCTTCTAGCAACAGACGTGGGGATGTGTCAGAGTCCAGAAAACAAAAACAAAACAAAAAAGGAGTGATTTGATGATGAGTTTTCTTGCAACAACTACTGGTTGGGAAATGTGGACATCCCCTGCTTGCCTGCCTTGGTGAGAATGCTCTGGGTGTGTCGGGGAAGCCCGAGGAAGTTCCTTTTTTTATGTCACTCTGTGTGTTTGTCTGTGTGTGTTTATCTTTTGATTCGGGGCAGCTGCCTGGGCACAGCTGTGTGCCGGGTCCCACATTTGTTTGTGTATACGGGACGCCTTAGTTCCCCGATACGGGACGCCTGAGTTCTCTGAACAGCTTGGTGAAACCACGAGCTAAATCAAGCATAAGCCTCTGGTCACAGAACCAGGAAGCAGTGCCACTGGCCTTGGGGACAGACCCAGAAATTAAGCCACAGCCTTGGCCCCCCGGGCCCCCCTGTCCTAGGTCTGTCTCAGTTCTGAGCACTCCCCTTCTCTGTGGCTCTGTCTCTTGGGGGTTGCTCCTCTCCCCTGCCCCCTCTCTGGGCACAGCCCTGGACACCCCATCCTTTCCCCTACTCCTTCCCCAGTGACTGGCCCCATCCTGAATCTCAGGGATGTCCACTCTGTTGGGGCAGCTGCTCACCCTGCCTCGGCCAGGCGGGGCTGCTAGGGTCTCAGCCAGAATGTCCTGGGGGCTGGGGGTGCACTGGGAATTGACCGATTTATTAAACAAGGAAAGCCCCTCTCTTTTTTTTTTTATTAATAACATCACCATTTGTTGAGGAATAATGATCTCAGACATAGTCTAAAGCACTTGACATTTGCTTGGTCATTTAACTGCCACATCAGCCCCGACGGTCCTTCATTGCCATTGTCCCTGTGTTTCAGGGGAGAAGCCCAAGGCCCTTGAGCGTGGAGAAGCTGGGGCTCAGAGTGAAGTCCAGGGTCTTCTAACAGTAAAGCATCCCAGTAGAGACTCCACAGGGGAGCTGCTCAGACACTGGGGATGTAGGAGGTGCACATGGGGGGCCACAGGAGGGAGGGTCCACCCAGGAGACTGGAGGAAGGCGTCGGGACGGGGCTGCAGGTAAGGAGCATCAGCAGAGAGGTGAGCGGTGTGGCCAGAGCAGGACCAGAGCCAGAAAGAAGGGTCTGGAGAGAGAGGTGGGGAAGGGGCTTGGGTGGGGGACGCCCAGAAGAAGGGGCAGGTGATCAGGAGGGCTCAGAGAGGGGGAGGACAAATGGGGTCTTCAAATGAAACACCACTGGGAACCGTAAACGAGGCGGTCTCTCCTAGACCACTCTCACACTAGGTAACCACAGTTCCCTGGCAAACGCCAGGGTGTTAGGTTGGCCCTGCTCTCTTTGGCCCTGGGATGAGACCCGGTGCCTGGAGGCAGGCAGCCCTCCAGTCGCCAAGGAGAATACCAGAAGACGAACACGAAGAGCTGAGATGGGGGAGTTGGGGGCCCAAATTCTGACAGCATCCCTGACTTTATAAAACGGAAATTTCTGTGCGGCAGGAGAGAACACCCAGGAGCCCATGAGAGAACCCTCCTTCCGCAGCAAGTGAATCCCCAGACACTTCATCTGTACATTTTGGTGATTTCCCTCCCCTTCTGAGAGCCCAGGATGAAGGCCACATCCCTAGTTCCCAACATGGACCCTCCCATCACCCCCGAAGTCTGCACACACACAGACCACAACTGTAGGCACAGGAAAGGGAGGGAGGATAGATCCAGGAATGGATCCAGGAGCTCACAAACCCCAGGGCCGGACGCCTGTCCTGTCGCCTCCCGCCTTGCTGGTCCCTG
>NW_022591949.1:0-4721 GCF_004348235.1 Phoca vitulina
CAGGGACCAGCAAGGCGGGAGGCGACAGGACAGGCGTCCGGCCCTGGAGGAAGGCCCTGGCCCAGGACCCAGAGCCCCCGGAGGGCAGGCTCCTGGGCAGCCCCACCCTGAGCCCCCCTCAGCAGCCAGCAGGGGCGGGGCCTGGCCCGGGCTGCCTGGGGCCAGCTGGCTGAGACCCCTGCGCACCGGCACCCACCGGGGGCCGCGGGGGGCGGGGGCATCTGGGCTGAGAAGCCGCAGCAGGGCCTTCATCCCTGGACCTGCCAAGGGAGGAGGACAGACACGTGCTGAGCTACCCTTAGGAGCCCACCACCCAGTGGATGATTGCAAACTGGACGTGGAGCGTTTCGCCCCCATTACCTGCAGGGGAAAAGAAAGGCTCCCAGAGGGAGTGGGACTTGGCCAGGACCCCACAGGCATGGATGGATATGCCGGGATGGGGGGATGCAGGCCTCCCACCGGGGCGGCCACCTGTGCTCTTTCTGTTCACCTGAGCCCTGGCTGGCCGTTTGTCCTCTCGGGGCTGCCCCTCTGCCCAGATGACTCCCCCATTCTGGCTTCTCTTCGACCCACCCCGCCCCCGCACCCTGCCATCCTGGCCCAGTGCCCCCTCCCTGAGGGATGTGTCTGTCCCGGGGTTAGCTGGGCCAGCCGGGGCCTGAGTCACACCCTGGCTGCCTGCACCGAGAGCCACCGGGTTGATCACCCTCCCAGGCTGTCTAGTCTCATCCTGACAGTGGAAACCTCAGCACCGTGTCCCCTCCTTCTCGGGTGGGCATCCCTGGTCCCGGAGAGACGGGAAGGTGTCCTCCCCGTACCTGCACTGAGGCCCCTCCCATGTCCTCCATCCTCTAGCCCCAGTGCCCTCTAGCCCTGACACCGTCCCCCGGGGCCCAGGTGGTCTCTGGGTTGTCCTGCCTGGTGCCCATACTTCCCAGCTCCCAGCCTCCGCACACAACAGACCACACACACCCAGCAGTCTCCAGCCCTCCTGATCCCTACCTGGACCAGGGCTGCAGAGCCCAGGCCTGGGCCCCTGAGGATTTCCCCAACACGGTCCTCAGCTCTTGCCTTCCAGGGGGGAGGATGCGGCCCTGATGCAGGCCAAGCTCTCCTCCAGGACCCCCGAAGTCTCTCCAGTCACTGACCCTGCTCGAGTGAGTGCTGCCGGTGCCCCCCACATCGTAGGGTTCCGTGGAGGGACCCCTGTGCGCCAAGCCCTGTGCTGGGTGCAGAGGCTGGCTCCAGGAGTGTGGGGTCCTGCTGCCCAAGCCCCTGGCCCTGGGAGGCCTTCGGAGGGCAGAGCCCCCCCATCTGCCCCCTGCCTTCCCAGGGGGCTCCCGCAGCCAGAGCGCCAGCATCTCTCTGGGCTCAGCCTGCATCGCTGGCTCTCCTGAGCAAAGGTGCCCCTCAACCGTGCTGCAGCGTTTTGTGGGGAGACCAACGGGGGCTCCGTGGCAGGGAGGGCACTTTGCTCCTGCCTCCCCGGGGGCAGTCTCCCTACCAGGCCAGCTCCTCTGCCAGAAGCTCTGAGGTCTCCGGTTCTGGAATGTTCCCCGGCACCCCCTCCTTCGCGGCTCCCCTGACCCCGGCCTGGCCCGATCCCCCTGCACTGTGATCCCCCTGCACTGGCTGTCCCCTCTAGTGCAGGCAACACTGGCCTAGCGTGTCTCCACGTCCGGGAGCCAGTTCTGCAGTGAGCGACCAGAACACAGGCGTAAGAGGATCCTTGTCCGGGGAAGACCAGAGGGCACGTCCTGGGTCACAAGGTTTTGCCTTTCTCCTGAAGCTTCCGTCTTGAGTCACCGGTCTGAGTCTCGGCGATGAGCGGCAGGAGCACGAGGAGACCACCTGGGATGTGGGTGGGCCTCCCCTCTCTGTTCTCGCGCCCCTTGTCCTTCCCGAAGGACCCCCGCCCGACATCCTCCCACACACACCCCCGGAGCCTGACTCCCTGGCGCAGGCAGAGGCCCAGGGCCTAGTGTGCTCCCTGGCCGGGTCTCCCCGAGGCCAGGGGAGGACATGCTTTGGTCAAGGCCACAGTAGAGCCTGGTGGTGAACTCTGGGTCCAGGAGTAGCCCTTGACACTCCTGACGTGGCCATGACCTAAAAACACGCAGGCAGCTTCCCTCAGGCCCCGAGGCCAGAAGCAAGAGGGGGGGCCATCCTGTCCTCCATGGGGAATGACAGCCCCTTTCCCCCAAGTCTGCCTCTGGAACACTGAGTGAACATGTGAAGAGATCCCTATGGGAGTCCCGCTAGAATTCTCCCTCAAAGCCTGCGACGCTCCCAGAAGGGAAGGGAGGGCCTGGGTCCCTCGTGAGAGCGGATGTGTGTCCCACCCTCTACCCCCCGCCCCCAAACCCCGGGCAGGTGCAGGCCATGCCAGGACTTATCCTGTTCCCCTGTCAGGAAAACTGGGAACAGGGCGGTCTGCCCCGGGGAAGCCCAGACTGGGGTCAGAGACACAGACTGAAGCCAGGGGATCCCGGGGAGGGTGCACACAAGCCGGCTCAGCCTGGGTTTCTCTGGGACTCTGGGAATGGAAGGTCCCGTTAGTGTCTGGACTCCAGGCCACGCTGCTCTGGATGAGGTCCCAGCCCTGCCCCCCTGAGGGTGGCCTCCCCTCCGTAGAGCCAGGGGCGAGGACAGACTGCCCGTGCCCAGCCCAGGATGGAGTAGTGTTCCCAGGCTGTGTCATGTCCCCTTCCCAGCACCTCCTGGTGGTCCCTGGGTCATGGGCAAAGCTCCGGGACCGGGGTCCTGGGGAGTCGGGGATTGGGTCTTCCTGGATCCTACCCTCTGTAAACACCGGGTGTGGGGATCCTTCTCCCCGTGTGAGACGATCTGTCCTCTACCTGGTTGTCCCTGTCCCCTGAGTGACTGCATTGTGGATTTTTTGGTGACTAGCTTCTAGCAACAGACGTGGGGATGTGTCAGAGTCCAGAAAACAAAAACAAAACAAAAAAGGAGTGATTTGATGATGAGTTTTCTTGCAACAACTACTGGTTGGGAAATGTGGACATCCCCTGCTTGCCTGCCTTGGTGAGAATGCTCTGGGTGTGTCGGGGAAGCCCGAGGAAGTTCCTTTTTTTATGTCACTCTGTGTGTTTGTCTGTGTGTGTTTATCTTTTGATTCGGGGCAGCTGCCTGGGCACAGCTGTGTGCCGGGTCCCACATTTGTTTGTGTATACGGGACGCCTTAGTTCCCCGATACGGGACGCCTGAGTTCTCTGAACAGCTTGGTGAAACCACGAGCTAAATCAAGCATAAGCCTCTGGTCACAGAACCAGGAAGCAGTGCCACTGGCCTTGGGGACAGACCCAGAAATTAAGCCACAGCCTTGGCCCCCCGGGCCCCCCTGTCCTAGGTCTGTCTCAGTTCTGAGCACTCCCCTTCTCTGTGGCTCTGTCTCTTGGGGGTTGCTCCTCTCCCCTGCCCCCTCTCTGGGCACAGCCCTGGACACCCCATCCTTTCCCCTACTCCTTCCCCAGTGACTGGCCCCATCCTGAATCTCAGGGATGTCCACTCTGTTGGGGCAGCTGCTCACCCTGCCTCGGCCAGGCGGGGCTGCTAGGGTCTCAGCCAGAATGTCCTGGGGGCTGGGGGTGCACTGGGAATTGACCGATTTATTAAACAAGGAAAGCCCCTCTCTTTTTTTTTTTATTAATAACATCACCATTTGTTGAGGAATAATGATCTCAGACATAGTCTAAAGCACTTGACATTTGCTTGGTCATTTAACTGCCACATCAGCCCCGACGGTCCTTCATTGCCATTGTCCCTGTGTTTCAGGGGAGAAGCCCAAGGCCCTTGAGCGTGGAGAAGCTGGGGCTCAGAGTGAAGTCCAGGGTCTTCTAACAGTAAAGCATCCCAGTAGAGACTCCACAGGGGAGCTGCTCAGACACTGGGGATGTAGGAGGTGCACATGGGGGGCCACAGGAGGGAGGGTCCACCCAGGAGACTGGAGGAAGGCGTCGGGACGGGGCTGCAGGTAAGGAGCATCAGCAGAGAGGTGAGCGGTGTGGCCAGAGCAGGACCAGAGCCAGAAAGAAGGGTCTGGAGAGAGAGGTGGGGAAGGGGCTTGGGTGGGGGACGCCCAGAAGAAGGGGCAGGTGATCAGGAGGGCTCAGAGAGGGGGAGGACAAATGGGGTCTTCAAATGAAACACCACTGGGAACCGTAAACGAGGCGGTCTCTCCTAGACCACTCTCACACTAGGTAACCACAGTTCCCTGGCAAACGCCAGGGTGTTAGGTTGGCCCTGCTCTCTTTGGCCCTGGGATGAGACCCGGTGCCTGGAGGCAGGCAGCCCTCCAGTCGCCAAGGAGAATACCAGAAGACGAACACGAAGAGCTGAGATGGGGGAGTTGGGGGCCCAAATTCTGACAGCATCCCTGACTTTATAAAACGGAAATTTCTGTGCGGCAGGAGAGAACACCCAGGAGCCCATGAGAGAACCCTCCTTCCGCAGCAAGTGAATCCCCAGACACTTCATCTGTACATTTTGGTGATTTCCCTCCCCTTCTGAGAGCCCAGGATGAAGGCCACATCCCTAGTTCCCAACATGGACCCTCCCATCACCCCCGAAGTCTGCACACACACAGACCACAACTGTAGGCACAGGAAAGGGAGGGAGGATAGATCCAGGAATGGATCCAGGAGCTCACAAACCCCAGGGCCGGACGCCTGTCCTGTCGCCTCCCGCCTTGCTGGTCCCTG
>NW_022591950.1:0-4721 GCF_004348235.1 Phoca vitulina
CAGGGACCAGCAAGGCGGGAGGCGACAGGACAGGCGTCCGGCCCTGGGGTTTGTGAGCTCCTGGATCCATTCCTGGATCTATCCTCCCTCCCTTTCCTGTGCCTACAGTTGTGGTCTGTGTGTGTGCAGACTTCGGGGGTGATGGGAGGGTCCATGTTGGGAACTAGGGATGTGGCCTTCATCCTGGGCTCTCAGAAGGGGAGGGAAATCACCAAAATGTACAGATGAAGTGTCTGGGGATTCACTTGCTGCGGAAGGAGGGTTCTCTCATGGGCTCCTGGGTGTTCTCTCCTGCCGCACAGAAATTTCCGTTTTATAAAGTCAGGGATGCTGTCAGAATTTGGGCCCCCAACTCCCCCATCTCAGCTCTTCGTGTTCGTCTTCTGGTATTCTCCTTGGCGACTGGAGGGCTGCCTGCCTCCAGGCACCGGGTCTCATCCCAGGGCCAAAGAGAGCAGGGCCAACCTAACACCCTGGCGTTTGCCAGGGAACTGTGGTTACCTAGTGTGAGAGTGGTCTAGGAGAGACCGCCTCGTTTACGGTTCCCAGTGGTGTTTCATTTGAAGACCCCATTTGTCCTCCCCCTCTCTGAGCCCTCCTGATCACCTGCCCCTTCTTCTGGGCGTCCCCCACCCAAGCCCCTTCCCCACCTCTCTCTCCAGACCCTTCTTTCTGGCTCTGGTCCTGCTCTGGCCACACCGCTCACCTCTCTGCTGATGCTCCTTACCTGCAGCCCCGTCCCGACGCCTTCCTCCAGTCTCCTGGGTGGACCCTCCCTCCTGTGGCCCCCCATGTGCACCTCCTACATCCCCAGTGTCTGAGCAGCTCCCCTGTGGAGTCTCTACTGGGATGCTTTACTGTTAGAAGACCCTGGACTTCACTCTGAGCCCCAGCTTCTCCACGCTCAAGGGCCTTGGGCTTCTCCCCTGAAACACAGGGACAATGGCAATGAAGGACCGTCGGGGCTGATGTGGCAGTTAAATGACCAAGCAAATGTCAAGTGCTTTAGACTATGTCTGAGATCATTATTCCTCAACAAATGGTGATGTTATTAATAAAAAAAAAAAGAGAGGGGCTTTCCTTGTTTAATAAATCGGTCAATTCCCAGTGCACCCCCAGCCCCCAGGACATTCTGGCTGAGACCCTAGCAGCCCCGCCTGGCCGAGGCAGGGTGAGCAGCTGCCCCAACAGAGTGGACATCCCTGAGATTCAGGATGGGGCCAGTCACTGGGGAAGGAGTAGGGGAAAGGATGGGGTGTCCAGGGCTGTGCCCAGAGAGGGGGCAGGGGAGAGGAGCAACCCCCAAGAGACAGAGCCACAGAGAAGGGGAGTGCTCAGAACTGAGACAGACCTAGGACAGGGGGGCCCGGGGGGCCAAGGCTGTGGCTTAATTTCTGGGTCTGTCCCCAAGGCCAGTGGCACTGCTTCCTGGTTCTGTGACCAGAGGCTTATGCTTGATTTAGCTCGTGGTTTCACCAAGCTGTTCAGAGAACTCAGGCGTCCCGTATCGGGGAACTAAGGCGTCCCGTATACACAAACAAATGTGGGACCCGGCACACAGCTGTGCCCAGGCAGCTGCCCCGAATCAAAAGATAAACACACACAGACAAACACACAGAGTGACATAAAAAAAGGAACTTCCTCGGGCTTCCCCGACACACCCAGAGCATTCTCACCAAGGCAGGCAAGCAGGGGATGTCCACATTTCCCAACCAGTAGTTGTTGCAAGAAAACTCATCATCAAATCACTCCTTTTTTGTTTTGTTTTTGTTTTCTGGACTCTGACACATCCCCACGTCTGTTGCTAGAAGCTAGTCACCAAAAAATCCACAATGCAGTCACTCAGGGGACAGGGACAACCAGGTAGAGGACAGATCGTCTCACACGGGGAGAAGGATCCCCACACCCGGTGTTTACAGAGGGTAGGATCCAGGAAGACCCAATCCCCGACTCCCCAGGACCCCGGTCCCGGAGCTTTGCCCATGACCCAGGGACCACCAGGAGGTGCTGGGAAGGGGACATGACACAGCCTGGGAACACTACTCCATCCTGGGCTGGGCACGGGCAGTCTGTCCTCGCCCCTGGCTCTACGGAGGGGAGGCCACCCTCAGGGGGGCAGGGCTGGGACCTCATCCAGAGCAGCGTGGCCTGGAGTCCAGACACTAACGGGACCTTCCATTCCCAGAGTCCCAGAGAAACCCAGGCTGAGCCGGCTTGTGTGCACCCTCCCCGGGATCCCCTGGCTTCAGTCTGTGTCTCTGACCCCAGTCTGGGCTTCCCCGGGGCAGACCGCCCTGTTCCCAGTTTTCCTGACAGGGGAACAGGATAAGTCCTGGCATGGCCTGCACCTGCCCGGGGTTTGGGGGCGGGGGGTAGAGGGTGGGACACACATCCGCTCTCACGAGGGACCCAGGCCCTCCCTTCCCTTCTGGGAGCGTCGCAGGCTTTGAGGGAGAATTCTAGCGGGACTCCCATAGGGATCTCTTCACATGTTCACTCAGTGTTCCAGAGGCAGACTTGGGGGAAAGGGGCTGTCATTCCCCATGGAGGACAGGATGGCCCCCCCTCTTGCTTCTGGCCTCGGGGCCTGAGGGAAGCTGCCTGCGTGTTTTTAGGTCATGGCCACGTCAGGAGTGTCAAGGGCTACTCCTGGACCCAGAGTTCACCACCAGGCTCTACTGTGGCCTTGACCAAAGCATGTCCTCCCCTGGCCTCGGGGAGACCCGGCCAGGGAGCACACTAGGCCCTGGGCCTCTGCCTGCGCCAGGGAGTCAGGCTCCGGGGGTGTGTGTGGGAGGATGTCGGGCGGGGGTCCTTCGGGAAGGACAAGGGGCGCGAGAACAGAGAGGGGAGGCCCACCCACATCCCAGGTGGTCTCCTCGTGCTCCTGCCGCTCATCGCCGAGACTCAGACCGGTGACTCAAGACGGAAGCTTCAGGAGAAAGGCAAAACCTTGTGACCCAGGACGTGCCCTCTGGTCTTCCCCGGACAAGGATCCTCTTACGCCTGTGTTCTGGTCGCTCACTGCAGAACTGGCTCCCGGACGTGGAGACACGCTAGGCCAGTGTTGCCTGCACTAGAGGGGACAGCCAGTGCAGGGGGATCACAGTGCAGGGGGATCGGGCCAGGCCGGGGTCAGGGGAGCCGCGAAGGAGGGGGTGCCGGGGAACATTCCAGAACCGGAGACCTCAGAGCTTCTGGCAGAGGAGCTGGCCTGGTAGGGAGACTGCCCCCGGGGAGGCAGGAGCAAAGTGCCCTCCCTGCCACGGAGCCCCCGTTGGTCTCCCCACAAAACGCTGCAGCACGGTTGAGGGGCACCTTTGCTCAGGAGAGCCAGCGATGCAGGCTGAGCCCAGAGAGATGCTGGCGCTCTGGCTGCGGGAGCCCCCTGGGAAGGCAGGGGGCAGATGGGGGGGCTCTGCCCTCCGAAGGCCTCCCAGGGCCAGGGGCTTGGGCAGCAGGACCCCACACTCCTGGAGCCAGCCTCTGCACCCAGCACAGGGCTTGGCGCACAGGGGTCCCTCCACGGAACCCTACGATGTGGGGGGCACCGGCAGCACTCACTCGAGCAGGGTCAGTGACTGGAGAGACTTCGGGGGTCCTGGAGGAGAGCTTGGCCTGCATCAGGGCCGCATCCTCCCCCCTGGAAGGCAAGAGCTGAGGACCGTGTTGGGGAAATCCTCAGGGGCCCAGGCCTGGGCTCTGCAGCCCTGGTCCAGGTAGGGATCAGGAGGGCTGGAGACTGCTGGGTGTGTGTGGTCTGTTGTGTGCGGAGGCTGGGAGCTGGGAAGTATGGGCACCAGGCAGGACAACCCAGAGACCACCTGGGCCCCGGGGGACGGTGTCAGGGCTAGAGGGCACTGGGGCTAGAGGATGGAGGACATGGGAGGGGCCTCAGTGCAGGTACGGGGAGGACACCTTCCCGTCTCTCCGGGACCAGGGATGCCCACCCGAGAAGGAGGGGACACGGTGCTGAGGTTTCCACTGTCAGGATGAGACTAGACAGCCTGGGAGGGTGATCAACCCGGTGGCTCTCGGTGCAGGCAGCCAGGGTGTGACTCAGGCCCCGGCTGGCCCAGCTAACCCCGGGACAGACACATCCCTCAGGGAGGGGGCACTGGGCCAGGATGGCAGGGTGCGGGGGCGGGGTGGGTCGAAGAGAAGCCAGAATGGGGGAGTCATCTGGGCAGAGGGGCAGCCCCGAGAGGACAAACGGCCAGCCAGGGCTCAGGTGAACAGAAAGAGCACAGGTGGCCGCCCCGGTGGGAGGCCTGCATCCCCCCATCCCGGCATATCCATCCATGCCTGTGGGGTCCTGGCCAAGTCCCACTCCCTCTGGGAGCCTTTCTTTTCCCCTGCAGGTAATGGGGGCGAAACGCTCCACGTCCAGTTTGCAATCATCCACTGGGTGGTGGGCTCCTAAGGGTAGCTCAGCACGTGTCTGTCCTCCTCCCTTGGCAGGTCCAGGGATGAAGGCCCTGCTGCGGCTTCTCAGCCCAGATGCCCCCGCCCCCCGCGGCCCCCGGTGGGTGCCGGTGCGCAGGGGTCTCAGCCAGCTGGCCCCAGGCAGCCCGGGCCAGGCCCCGCCCCTGCTGGCTGCTGAGGGGGGCTCAGGGTGGGGCTGCCCAGGAGCCTGCCCTCCGGGGGCTCTGGGTCCTGGGCCAGGGCCTTCCTCCAGGGCCGGACGCCTGTCCTGTCGCCTCCCGCCTTGCTGGTCCCTG
>NW_022591951.1:0-4721 GCF_004348235.1 Phoca vitulina
CAGGGACCAGCAAGGCGGGAGGCGACAGGACAGGCGTCCGGCCCTGGGGTTTGTGAGCTCCTGGATCCATTCCTGGATCTATCCTCCCTCCCTTTCCTGTGCCTACAGTTGTGGTCTGTGTGTGTGCAGACTTCGGGGGTGATGGGAGGGTCCATGTTGGGAACTAGGGATGTGGCCTTCATCCTGGGCTCTCAGAAGGGGAGGGAAATCACCAAAATGTACAGATGAAGTGTCTGGGGATTCACTTGCTGCGGAAGGAGGGTTCTCTCATGGGCTCCTGGGTGTTCTCTCCTGCCGCACAGAAATTTCCGTTTTATAAAGTCAGGGATGCTGTCAGAATTTGGGCCCCCAACTCCCCCATCTCAGCTCTTCGTGTTCGTCTTCTGGTATTCTCCTTGGCGACTGGAGGGCTGCCTGCCTCCAGGCACCGGGTCTCATCCCAGGGCCAAAGAGAGCAGGGCCAACCTAACACCCTGGCGTTTGCCAGGGAACTGTGGTTACCTAGTGTGAGAGTGGTCTAGGAGAGACCGCCTCGTTTACGGTTCCCAGTGGTGTTTCATTTGAAGACCCCATTTGTCCTCCCCCTCTCTGAGCCCTCCTGATCACCTGCCCCTTCTTCTGGGCGTCCCCCACCCAAGCCCCTTCCCCACCTCTCTCTCCAGACCCTTCTTTCTGGCTCTGGTCCTGCTCTGGCCACACCGCTCACCTCTCTGCTGATGCTCCTTACCTGCAGCCCCGTCCCGACGCCTTCCTCCAGTCTCCTGGGTGGACCCTCCCTCCTGTGGCCCCCCATGTGCACCTCCTACATCCCCAGTGTCTGAGCAGCTCCCCTGTGGAGTCTCTACTGGGATGCTTTACTGTTAGAAGACCCTGGACTTCACTCTGAGCCCCAGCTTCTCCACGCTCAAGGGCCTTGGGCTTCTCCCCTGAAACACAGGGACAATGGCAATGAAGGACCGTCGGGGCTGATGTGGCAGTTAAATGACCAAGCAAATGTCAAGTGCTTTAGACTATGTCTGAGATCATTATTCCTCAACAAATGGTGATGTTATTAATAAAAAAAAAAAGAGAGGGGCTTTCCTTGTTTAATAAATCGGTCAATTCCCAGTGCACCCCCAGCCCCCAGGACATTCTGGCTGAGACCCTAGCAGCCCCGCCTGGCCGAGGCAGGGTGAGCAGCTGCCCCAACAGAGTGGACATCCCTGAGATTCAGGATGGGGCCAGTCACTGGGGAAGGAGTAGGGGAAAGGATGGGGTGTCCAGGGCTGTGCCCAGAGAGGGGGCAGGGGAGAGGAGCAACCCCCAAGAGACAGAGCCACAGAGAAGGGGAGTGCTCAGAACTGAGACAGACCTAGGACAGGGGGGCCCGGGGGGCCAAGGCTGTGGCTTAATTTCTGGGTCTGTCCCCAAGGCCAGTGGCACTGCTTCCTGGTTCTGTGACCAGAGGCTTATGCTTGATTTAGCTCGTGGTTTCACCAAGCTGTTCAGAGAACTCAGGCGTCCCGTATCGGGGAACTAAGGCGTCCCGTATACACAAACAAATGTGGGACCCGGCACACAGCTGTGCCCAGGCAGCTGCCCCGAATCAAAAGATAAACACACACAGACAAACACACAGAGTGACATAAAAAAAGGAACTTCCTCGGGCTTCCCCGACACACCCAGAGCATTCTCACCAAGGCAGGCAAGCAGGGGATGTCCACATTTCCCAACCAGTAGTTGTTGCAAGAAAACTCATCATCAAATCACTCCTTTTTTGTTTTGTTTTTGTTTTCTGGACTCTGACACATCCCCACGTCTGTTGCTAGAAGCTAGTCACCAAAAAATCCACAATGCAGTCACTCAGGGGACAGGGACAACCAGGTAGAGGACAGATCGTCTCACACGGGGAGAAGGATCCCCACACCCGGTGTTTACAGAGGGTAGGATCCAGGAAGACCCAATCCCCGACTCCCCAGGACCCCGGTCCCGGAGCTTTGCCCATGACCCAGGGACCACCAGGAGGTGCTGGGAAGGGGACATGACACAGCCTGGGAACACTACTCCATCCTGGGCTGGGCACGGGCAGTCTGTCCTCGCCCCTGGCTCTACGGAGGGGAGGCCACCCTCAGGGGGGCAGGGCTGGGACCTCATCCAGAGCAGCGTGGCCTGGAGTCCAGACACTAACGGGACCTTCCATTCCCAGAGTCCCAGAGAAACCCAGGCTGAGCCGGCTTGTGTGCACCCTCCCCGGGATCCCCTGGCTTCAGTCTGTGTCTCTGACCCCAGTCTGGGCTTCCCCGGGGCAGACCGCCCTGTTCCCAGTTTTCCTGACAGGGGAACAGGATAAGTCCTGGCATGGCCTGCACCTGCCCGGGGTTTGGGGGCGGGGGGTAGAGGGTGGGACACACATCCGCTCTCACGAGGGACCCAGGCCCTCCCTTCCCTTCTGGGAGCGTCGCAGGCTTTGAGGGAGAATTCTAGCGGGACTCCCATAGGGATCTCTTCACATGTTCACTCAGTGTTCCAGAGGCAGACTTGGGGGAAAGGGGCTGTCATTCCCCATGGAGGACAGGATGGCCCCCCCTCTTGCTTCTGGCCTCGGGGCCTGAGGGAAGCTGCCTGCGTGTTTTTAGGTCATGGCCACGTCAGGAGTGTCAAGGGCTACTCCTGGACCCAGAGTTCACCACCAGGCTCTACTGTGGCCTTGACCAAAGCATGTCCTCCCCTGGCCTCGGGGAGACCCGGCCAGGGAGCACACTAGGCCCTGGGCCTCTGCCTGCGCCAGGGAGTCAGGCTCCGGGGGTGTGTGTGGGAGGATGTCGGGCGGGGGTCCTTCGGGAAGGACAAGGGGCGCGAGAACAGAGAGGGGAGGCCCACCCACATCCCAGGTGGTCTCCTCGTGCTCCTGCCGCTCATCGCCGAGACTCAGACCGGTGACTCAAGACGGAAGCTTCAGGAGAAAGGCAAAACCTTGTGACCCAGGACGTGCCCTCTGGTCTTCCCCGGACAAGGATCCTCTTACGCCTGTGTTCTGGTCGCTCACTGCAGAACTGGCTCCCGGACGTGGAGACACGCTAGGCCAGTGTTGCCTGCACTAGAGGGGACAGCCAGTGCAGGGGGATCACAGTGCAGGGGGATCGGGCCAGGCCGGGGTCAGGGGAGCCGCGAAGGAGGGGGTGCCGGGGAACATTCCAGAACCGGAGACCTCAGAGCTTCTGGCAGAGGAGCTGGCCTGGTAGGGAGACTGCCCCCGGGGAGGCAGGAGCAAAGTGCCCTCCCTGCCACGGAGCCCCCGTTGGTCTCCCCACAAAACGCTGCAGCACGGTTGAGGGGCACCTTTGCTCAGGAGAGCCAGCGATGCAGGCTGAGCCCAGAGAGATGCTGG
Source organism: Phoca vitulina (assembly GCF_004348235.1). Lineage (NCBI taxonomy): Eukaryota > Metazoa > Chordata > Mammalia > Carnivora > Phocidae > Phoca > Phoca vitulina. Next base: position 3,368 of record NW_022591951.1, read on the forward strand.
CGCTCTGGCTGCGGGAGCCCCCTGGGAAGGCAGGGGGCAGATGGGGGGGCTCTGCCCTCCGAAGGCCTCCCAGGGCCAGGGGCTTGGGCAGCAGGACCCCACACTCCTGGAGCCAGCCTCTGCACCCAGCACAGGGCTTGGCGCACAGGGGTCCCTCCACGGAACCCTACGATGTGGGGGGCACCGGCAGCACTCACTCGAGCAGGGTCAGTGACTGGAGAGACTTCGGGGGTCCTGGAGGAGAGCTTGGCCTGCATCAGGGCCGCATCCTCCCCCCTGGAAGGCAAGAGCTGAGGACCGTGTTGGGGAAATCCTCAGGGGCCCAGGCCTGGGCTCTGCAGCCCTGGTCCAGGTAGGGATCAGGAGGGCTGGAGACTGCTGGGTGTGTGTGGTCTGTTGTGTGCGGAGGCTGGGAGCTGGGAAGTATGGGCACCAGGCAGGACAACCCAGAGACCACCTGGGCCCCGGGGGACGGTGTCAGGGCTAGAGGGCACTGGGGCTAGAGGATGGAGGACATGGGAGGGGCCTCAGTGCAGGTACGGGGAGGACACCTTCCCGTCTCTCCGGGACCAGGGATGCCCACCCGAGAAGGAGGGGACACGGTGCTGAGGTTTCCACTGTCAGGATGAGACTAGACAGCCTGGGAGGGTGATCAACCCGGTGGCTCTCGGTGCAGGCAGCCAGGGTGTGACTCAGGCCCCGGCTGGCCCAGCTAACCCCGGGACAGACACATCCCTCAGGGAGGGGGCACTGGGCCAGGATGGCAGGGTGCGGGGGCGGGGTGGGTCGAAGAGAAGCCAGAATGGGGGAGTCATCTGGGCAGAGGGGCAGCCCCGAGAGGACAAACGGCCAGCCAGGGCTCAGGTGAACAGAAAGAGCACAGGTGGCCGCCCCGGTGGGAGGCCTGCATCCCCCCATCCCGGCATATCCATCCATGCCTGTGGGGTCCTGGCCAAGTCCCACTCCCTCTGGGAGCCTTTCTTTTCCCCTGCAGGTAATGGGGGCGAAACGCTCCACGTCCAGTTTGCAATCATCCACTGGGTGGTGGGCTCCTAAGGGTAGCTCAGCACGTGTCTGTCCTCCTCCCTTGGCAGGTCCAGGGATGAAGGCCCTGCTGCGGCTTCTCAGCCCAGATGCCCCCGCCCCCCGCGGCCCCCGGTGGGTGCCGGTGCGCAGGGGTCTCAGCCAGCTGGCCCCAGGCAGCCCGGGCCAGGCCCCGCCCCTGCTGGCTGCTGAGGGGGGCTCAGGGTGGGGCTGCCCAGGAGCCTGCCCTCCGGGGGCTCTGGGTCCTGGGCCAGGGCCTTCCTCCAGGGCCGGACGCCTGTCCTGTCGCCTCCCGCCTTGCTGGTCCCTG
>NW_022591952.1:0-3062 GCF_004348235.1 Phoca vitulina
TGCCTCCTGCCCATGCTTATTTCTCCCTCGGAATTCTGCTGGGACTCCTTGCCCAGGTTTGCACTCAAGCAGAGTTGAAAATGCTGCCACCCTGTGGAGAGGCGAATGAGCTGAAGCTGGGCTTCTTGACCGGCTTCTTTCTGCCAAATCAGCGTGGAGCACTTGGCATTCCTATGCACACATGGAGCGGTAGCGTTAGCTTCAGGTAACAAGAGCTGAGTCGAGAGGTGCCTTCTGGCCCGGACTTCTTCTCCCTCGGTCTCACGTAAGGAACCCGTTCCCCAGGCTCTCACCCACGGTAGCCTGGAAACTGCTTCCTCCCTCAGAGACGTGGATGGTAGCTAAAGCACGGTTTCTCTACCGTGTTGTTTCTTCGAGTTAGAACGCTAGCGATTAGACTTCCATGCGAAAGTGGGGCCGCCGTGCTAGCTTGATGAAGCACATGGCGAGTCGTGTTCTGCCTTCTGCTGGGGCCTGAGTCTCACTCGCGAAAAGCTTTGGACTCCCTCGCAGGGCTCTCACGCACGCACACAACAAAATGCTTCCCCACCCTCTGGAGTGGCTGTTTTAGCTGAAGCATGGATTCGCTACCAAGTTTTTCCTTCGAGTTAGGTGGTTGTCTTTAAGCCTGCACGCACACCCGGGGTAACGGTACTGGCCCCATAGCCACGGTACGAGTGGAGGGCTGCCTTGTGTACCGGCCTGTCTCTCCCCCGATTTTACGAAATGGAACCCGTCCCCAGGCTCTCACCCACAGTACACCCTATACTGCTTCCTCCCACAGAGGTCGACGGGAGCTAAAGCACGGTTTCTCTACAGTGTTGTTTCTCCGAGTTACAACGCTAGCGATTAGACTTCCATGCAAAAGTGGGGCCGCAGTGCTAACTTCATGAAACAAGTGGGGAGGCGTGTCCTCCCTTCTCCCGGGGCCTGAGTCTCACACGGAAAATGGTTTGGGACCCCATTGCACTTCTCTCACGCAGGCACACAGCAAAATGCTTCCAGCCTCAGGAATGCCTATGTTCGCTGAAGCAGGAATTCTCTACAGAGTTGCTCCTTCGACTTAGGTGCTTGGCTTTAGGCCTGCAGGCACACCCGGGGCCACTGCACTAGCCTCGTAAACAAGAGGTGAGTTGACAGCTGCCTTCTGCACTGGCCTGTCTCTCCCTCGATTTTACCTATGGAACCTGTCCCCAGGCTCTCACCCACAGTGCAGCGTAAACTGCTTTCTCACACAGAGAGGTCGACGGTAGCTAAAGCACGCTTTCTCTACACTGTTGTTTCTTCGAGTTTGAACGCTAGCGATTAGACTTCCAGGCAAAAGTGGGGCCGCAGTGCTAGCTTGATGACACACATGGCGAGTCGTGCTCTGCCTTCTGCTGGGGCCTGAGTCTCACTCGCAAAAAGCTTTGGACTCCCTTGCAGGGCTCTCACGCACGCACACAACAAAATGCTTCCACCCTCTGGAGTGGCTGTTTTAGCTGAAGCATGGATTCTCTACCAAGTTTTTCCTTCGAGTTAGGTGGTTGTCTTTAAGCCTGCACGCACACCCGGGGCAACGGTACTAGCCCCATAACCATGGTGTGAGCGGAGAGCTGCCTTGTGTACCGGCCTGTCCCTCCCCCGATTTTCCGAAATGGAACCCGTCCTCAGGCTCTCACCCACAGTACACCCTAAACTGCTTCCTCCCACACAGAGGTCGACGGTACCTAAAGCACGGTTTCTCTAGTGTTGTTTCTCCGAGTTAGAATGCTAGCGATTAGACTTCCATGCAAAAGTGGGGCCGCAGTGCTAGCTTCATGAAACAAGTGGGGAGTCGTGTTCTGCTTTCTTCCGGGGCCTGAGTCTCACACAGAAAATGGTTTGGGACTCAGCTGCAGGGCGCTCACCCTTGCACACAGCAAAATGCGTCCACCCTCAGGCATGGCTCTTTTAGCCGAAGCAGGAATTCTCTAAAGAGTTGTTCCCTTGAGTTAGGTGGTTGGCTTTAGGCCTGCAGGCACCCCCGGGGCAAGGGTACTAGCATCAGAAACAAGAGGTGAGTTGAGAGCTCCCTTCCACACCGGCCTGTTTCTCACTCCATTTCACGTATGGGACCCTTTCCCGGTCTCTCCTACAGGAGCACTGTAAAATTCCTCCGTCTTCAGGAACGGCAATGTTACATAAAGGGCAGGAACTATACACCATTGCTTCGTGGCCTCAGTAGCCTGGTAGGCGAATGAGCTGCAGCTGGGATTCTTTACAGGCTTGTTCCTTCCAAGGCAGTGTTGAGCACGGAGCATTCCAAGCACACATGGAGCAGTAGTGTTAGCTTCAGGTAGCAAGATCTGAGTCCAGAGGTGCCTTCTGCCCGGAACGGTTTCTCCCTCGGTTTCACGTATGGAAACCGTTCCCCAGGCTCTCACCCACGGTACCCTGTATACTGCTTCCTCCGCCTGGAGGTCGACAGTAACTAAAGCACGATTTCTCTACACTGTTGTTTCTTTGAGTTAGAACGCTAGTGATGAGACCTCCATGCAAAAGTGGGGCCGCAGTGCTAGCTTGATGAAACACAGGGGGAGTCGTGTTCTGCCTTCTGCTGGGGCCTGAGTCTCACTCGCAAAAAGCTTTGGACTCCCTTGCAGGGCTCTCATGCACGCACACAACAAAATGCTTCCACCCTCAGGAGCGGCTGTCTTAGCTGAAGCATGGATTCTCCACCGAGTTTTTCCTTCGAGTTAGGCGGTTTTCATTAAGCCTGCACACACACCCGGGGCAACGGTACTAGCCCCATAACCATGGTGTGAGTTGAGAGCTGCCTTCTCTCTGGCCTGTCTCTCCCTTGATTTTACAAAACGGAACCCGTCCCCAGGCTCTCACCCACAGTACACCCTAAACTGCTTCCTCGCACACAGAGGTCGTCGGTAGCTAAAGCACGGTTTCTCTTCAGTGTTGTTTCTCCGAGTTAGAACGCTTGCTATTAATGTCCACAATAGCCAAACTGTGGAAAGAGCCAAGATGTCCATCAACAGATGAATGGATAAAGAAGATGTGGTGTATATATATATATATATATATATATA
>NW_022591952.1:3162-4712 GCF_004348235.1 Phoca vitulina
CACAGTACACCCTAAACTGCTTCCTCGCACACAGAGGTCGTCGGTAGCTAAAGCACGGTTTCTCTTCAGTGTTGTTTCTCCGAGTTAGAACGCTTGCTATTAATGTCCACAATAGCCAAACTGTGGAAAGAGCCAAGATGTCCATCAACAGATGAATGGATAAAGAAGATGTGGTGTATATATATATATATATACATATATATATATATACACACACACACACACACACACACAATGGAATATTATGCAGCCATCAAAAGGAATGAGATCTTGCCATTTGCAACGACGTGGATGGAACTGGAGGGTATTATGCTGAGCGAAATAAGTGAAACAGAGAAAGACATGTATCATATGACCTCACTGATATGAGGAATTCTTAATCTCAGGAAAGAAGCTGAGGGTTGCTGGAGTGGGGGGTGGGGTGGGAGGGATGGGGTGACTGGGTGATGGACACTGGGGAGGGTATGTGTTCTGGTAAGCGCTGTGAAATGTGCAAGACTGTTGAATCTCAGATCTGTACCTCTGAAACAAATAATGCAATATATGTTAAGAAAGAAAAAAAGAAGAAGAAGAATGTAGCAGGAGGGGAAGAATGAAGGGGGGGAAATCGGAGGGCACGTTCTGCATGGAGCACTGGGTGTTATGCACAAACAATGAATCATGGAACACCATATCTAAAACTACTGATGTAATGTATGGGGATTAACATAACAATAAAAAAATTTCAAAAAAAAAAAAAAAGAACGCTTGCTATTAGACTTCCATGCAAAAGTGGGGCCGCAGTGCTAGCCTCAGGATACAAGTGGGGAGGCGTGTTCTGCCTTCTGCCGGGGCCTGAGTCCCACACGGAAAATGGTTCTGGACTCACTTGCAGTGCGCTCACGCATGCACACAGCAAAATGCGTCCACCCTCCGGCATGGCTACTTTAGCCGAAGCAGGAATTCTCTACAGAGTTGTTCCTTTGAGTTAGGTGGTTGGCTTTAGGCCTGCAGGCACACCCGGGGCAAGGGTACCAGCCTCATCAACAAGAGGTGAGTTGAGAGCTGCCTTCCGCTCCGGCCTGTTTCTCACTCCATTTCACGTATGGGACCCTTTCCCCGGGCTCTCATACACGAGCACTGTCAAATTCCCCTGGCTTCAGGAACGGCAATGTTAACTAAAGCGCAGTCACTCTAGAGCATTGATTCTTGGTGTTAGTAGCCTGGGAACTAGGCATCCAGGCACACAGGGTACAGCAGTGCTAATCTCCTCAAACAAGAGGTGAGTCCACAGCAGCCTTCCTTACAGGCCTGCTTCTCACTCCGAGTTACGTTTAGGTTCCATTTCTCATGCTTTCTCAAAAACACACCATAGATGAAGTGCACGCTCAGGAAGGGCGATCTTTGCTGAGGCACGGGTCCTCTGCACTTTTGTTCCCTTGCGTTGGGTGGAAGGCACTTAGGACTACACGCACACACGGGAGAGCCGACCTAGTTTCCCGAAACAAGAGTTGAGTCGATAGCTGCCTCCTGCCCATGCTTATTTCTCCCTCGGAATTCTGCTGGGACTC